>NC_051162.1:104620148-104902556 GCF_013339745.2 Dermacentor silvarum | reverse complement strand
CGTACAGTGGCATCCGCCGTGTTAGCTTAGCGTAAATGCATACGTTTGCTGCCGCTAAGCTCTCGACGCGCGCTCGATCCCGGCCATGTCGGCCCATTTCGATGGGAGCGAAATGCCAGAAACAACCTTTTTAACGTTACTTTTATTTTTTGCGCACGTTAAAGAATCCCCGGTGGTCAAATTATTCGAGGCCCCCCATTACAGCGTGCCTCTAATATTCCGTGGTTTTGGAACGTAAAACCCCCGAATGTTTTGATTGTACTGGGCGTTCACTCACGATCGGCAAGGACCAGCTCAAGAGAATTATTTCCATTTTCCAAACGCTGCACTTTAATTACTAGTTGTACAGTTAAAACGAAAGGGGCCGCGCACTGCTGTCTTTGTGTGGTGGCAATCCGATTTAATGCAAGCGCGGTCGTCGCGTGCGCCGGTAAGCACATCGAAAGCAGCCGCTCGAGGCGCGCGCCTTATGTTTGTTGCTCGCCATGCTTTCTAGGTTCACAATATCCAGCTGCTTTAAGGTAATTGCCACCTTGCACATTCTTCCTGCTTCACTCTTCCTGCCAAGAATGTTCGGTTCGTGTAGTAGCCAGCCATCGGTGCTAGATACTTTAGCTGGGCGGTGCGTTGCCCGATGAGAAACTAGATTTGCTTTGATGAGGCATGTATCGCTAATGCTTTCCGCTCGTGCTGGTCCCAGGTAATCGCGGTTACCGTGGTCTGGGTCATTTCACGGCAGTCTGTACGAGCGATTCACACGAGGGGTGAAAGATACCTTGCTCACTAATGCAAGAGTTGCAATGACTCTAACATCACATTGAATAAGTCATGATATACATTAAATATTTATACAGCATGATATAAGGCATTATGCGCAGTATATTTACATCGTTAATTTGTGCAGATGTTGTTCTGTGGTGCGCTCTGGGCTTTGTGTACTCGGGAAGGAACTGCTTTAGCGTATATTAATGCAGTTCTGTTCGCCATGCAGTGATGTTACGTGACGAGAAGTAGGCACACAAGTTACAGGCACGCATTACTAATCACCGTATATTAAACGCTTGTACAGTTCTGCAAAAAAAACTCTTAATTTGTGCTTTGCCTCAACCGAAGGCTGAGAGGGTATAATTAACTAACTAGGCCAACGTTGCTGAAGATGGGAAGAGGGTCTTTCTCGTTAGTATAGTGCGCTTATTGGTGCCTAATGCATGGGTCTTTTGTGCTGACAGTGCTGACACTACCTGGGAGCCAAAATGAAGCAGCCCTGTGTGCGGGCCAGTTACCAGCGAAACCATAGGCAATCGTCACCGTCTCGCACATCTCTGCAAGCATGCATGACCGCTTTGTGACTGCACCATAGAAAAATCAAGTGACTAAATTATTCAACTCATGGTATACCTCTAACTCGACTCGATACGATCTTCTCGGACACCTGCGACACGCACTTGGCTTTCACATCACCGTCCTCAATTTCTTCAACGCTACACGTGTGAAGCAGGACCCTCCCCTTTTTGATGGTTGCATCCCACCAAAAAAGCTGTCGGCGTCGGCGACCTAACGCATTGCATCTTTGCATCGCTGTTTCGCAAGCAGGTGGTCTGCCACCGGGAATACGGAGCGGCGTGAGCCAGAGCAGCGAAGGAAAGCGCGGGCGAACAGGTAACAAGTGAGACTGCGCCACGGCCGACCGCGCTGCTTGACATTTCAGATGGGGGGCGCTGTCCGGAGGCGCAGTACTACTACTACTGCTTCTACTGTCTCTCAGAAGGATAGAGTTTAAAGAACATTTTCGTCTCCGGTGCTTACGAGTCAATAATGCATTTACTCCACCCGACAATTTGCGAGAGTAAAACAATGCCTTGAAGAGTAAATCGGTCCCGAACACGCCTGGCCATGCACCTAACCTAACCAACTAACCTGACCACCTAACCTGACCACCTAACCTACCACCTACCTGCCCTAACCCCTTTACTCCTGTGATCTGCCTTTGGTTTTTTTGGAGTGCACTAAAATGGGCGAAAGGCCAAAGAAAGCTCTTCGCTTTAATATAGCTCAGGCATTTCGCGTAGCTGCCGCAGTATCTTGCGCCCTCCGTTCCCTGACGTGCTAACCAGGTGCATCCGTGCACTGAACCATCTCAAATAAGAGAAAGGTTCCCCGAAAAAACGCAGGCTTGAAGTGTGAACTGTGTAGACCAAGCAATGTCTGACGCCAATGTTTCGACACAAAAGTTGTCTTCGTGATGGCAAGACAAGTGCCCTCGTCTACGCACCGGCTGAAGCTCATGCCTTGTTCGACACATCGGACCATCCGTCATTCAAACGCTTTAGCAGCGCTTATAATGGGAGCTCGGCTATAAGGCATCACAGTTGCGTGGCGAAGCCTGCTTCCAAACTTGCATATGGTCTAAGGCGTAAAAGATGTATCAGATGCAAAAAGACATCTTAACCCCACTCAAATGAGCGCATCATATTCATACGCCAAGCTTGACACCTCAATTGAGATTTAAGTTAAATAAAATTCACGCAAGCTTTCAGTAGCGTTTCTGAACGCCGGAGCAATATTTCAGTTGTAGATAACTTCAGCTCTCAACCAATTACGTGAAATACTATACTCAATGTTCGTTGAATGACGTTTCTTTGATCATCACACCACTGGGTGGTGTGATGATCAGGAAACCCTGTGCATCCTGCCACTGCACCATCTCAAACAAGAGACAGGTTCCAGGGAAATGCAGGCTGAAGTGATTAACTGTGGTTAATTTAATCACTCACAGTGGGGGTATAATAAATTTTTGAAAATCACATGAAAAACTCTAGTACTACTCTACTCTAGTACTCTAGTCAAACTCTAGTACTAAGCGCTCGCCCTGTCTTTATGTCCCTCTTGTTATGTGTTCCTGGGGCTAAATTGGCTTATCATTAGCATGAATGAGATGGTGTACGCTGGCACAAGAAATTGGTAGTTAGAGATAGCTGGGATCATCCAGCCGTGGACATAAAAGACGCTGGCGGCCATGACAATGGAGCTGTGATTTTCGAAGAAACCACGTATAGGAGTCGAGTGTTGCCTTGCCTTGTTGTGAGAGTGTCCGTGTTCCTGTACGGTCACGGCGAAGTCGGTACAGGCGCTGCTGCAGGTCGGCCAGGTCGAACATGAGCTTGCCGGTGCTGTGTATGCGGTAGGGTCGAGTGTCGATGCGCTGGTTGTCCCGGTACCAGCCTGCTCGAGCCACACACGTAGCCGTAGAAGTCGTTGCAGGGGTTCACGGACTCGTTGAACTTCTCGTACAGTTGCGCCTGAGCACACGGTACGCGAAGTCGTCGCCTTTTTCGTATACCAAGTGTGAGTTAAGGGTGGTAAAATCTCCCTTTGACGCGGAGAGAGCCATTGGTCCTGGCAACAATTGTCAAAGTAACGTCCCTGTGACACGCTTATATAATAGCCGCATAATCCAAATTCTCCAAATTCTCCAATTTTTACAGTAGTGGAAGTTAGGATTATCTTATAGTCACTAAAAAAGCTTAGAACGTCCTGACGGGAGCAAGTTGGTAGGCATTCATATTGCTGACCAAGGAAACAAGCAGGACTGCGTTGTATATTTATTCCTACTCATGACCGTGTTTTCGCACCTGTCTTTCGGAACTTGAGTCACTAATAAGTTGATATCAAAGCCAATATATTCACGACTCCACCTACTTTGTATGGACGTCACGGATCTGTGATAATCATTAATAAGCCTGATACCAAAACAAATATATTAATGGACTTTAATTTTTCGCGCATGTTGTAGCCCGGATGGCAGTGGCATGCCAAGCCGTTCGCGCCTTTACGTACCACGTGTAAAATGGAGGGTGTTTAAAGCACTTCGAGAACGTTGTTACGGAGGAGAGCCATTGGTTTTGGTCACCAAATATTCAAATAGTGGACATCAGGACTCTGTTATAACCACTAATGAGCTATATAAAAACCAAATATATTCCTCAAATCACAATTTCAACAACGTTCAAAGTAGCGGATGTCAAGGATTCTGTGATAATCACTTATAAGTGACATAATAGCCTAAATATCATTGTTTGCTACTATTTTAATAAAGAAAGAAAAATTCATTGGATAGGCAAAGCAACACCTTTCGCCCTGTCATGACGTAAGTCAGCAGCAATAGGCAGGCAAGAATAGGATGTGAGGAAGGATCATTTGAAAGAATTTGGTAGCGCGAGTGTACAAACATCCGCGTCTTACTCGTGTAAGCGTCAGAAGCGTAATATCAATACTTTTGAGTACACGTATCATTCGGGGATCGTCTAGAGGCAATGGATCATTCGCAGTTTATTTCTTGCGTGGTAGTATTTCGGCCATGCTCAATTGCACACGGCATTGCGTTCACGACACTTTTGTAAACGCGTGCGTACACTGTAAACATTATGAAACTGGTCCTTGTGGCGCAATTTTAGACGGGACACAGCGCGATACAGTGGACAAACGCCGAACTGTTCTTTACTACACAGCAATATAGGAGCAGCAGTTGCTGCGTAAGGGTGAAAGAAAAACACATTGCCACAGCGCACATTTCTACACGTTCACAGACTTCGCGCAGCAGACTACGTGACCATTTTGGACAGATAAAGCTCTTGTTTTCGACAAGGTAACGGACGCATGCTAGCGCAACAGTCGCCTTCTTTCTTCATGCAATAAAACTCACAACTCCCTTTGATTCTGTTCTAAAGGTCCTAAGAATACGTGTTCTAGTGAGCACTGGCGTACACTGACACATCTTACAGTGGTGAGCTACCTGCCCTCCCCCCGCTACAAAAGCCTGCACCGATGCGCGATGCTCTCTCAAACGGTCGTTGATTCACATGACGGTCTGGCCACCTAACACTTGCCACAGGAAGTGGAATGCAGTACACCACCCTTGTCTAAAATTGCGCCGTACAACCATGTTTCATGAGACTCGCCCTACTTACCACCTTAGTGTCTCGATGACAGTAAACATTTAACGACTTTATGGGTTGTGTAAAGGGTACTTGGTTTGTCCCGCTGTTAACACCCTCACCCTTAAGGAGTAAGACTGAATCTTTGCTGGGACAAATGAATTGTCTTTTTTTTGCGACACTGTGTTGGTGATAGCAGCGACGAAGCAAGTGCATTAAATAAACTTTTATACCTATCGGCGTCACATTCTTGTAACAGACATTGTGGTGTGCTCCAAGGTGATCATAATTAGTAAAGTTATAAACTTGCCCTTTCTGGTCGCACGTATGTATAGTCTGTTGTGTCGTGCGTAATAACATTTTAGCCTTAATGGCAAGGATGTTGCCACAGACAAAACCAACACCTTAACGATGGAACAGTGTTAGGGTGTATGCAAAGCACAACCACCGTCAGCGGAAGGCTGCAAAGCGCACGCACCTTCCCAGAGGCAGACGTCCGAGTCGCACGTCTCCACCGGGGGCGCGTCAGCACCCTTGTTCTTGATGAAGCCCGGCGAGTCCCTGTAGGAGCCGTCGGCGTCCAACCTTGGCGCCGGGCGGTAGCTCCGGCGAAGGCGCCGCGGGAGTCCTGCGCACGTGAGAACGATTTGACTGGCCAAGTAATCGGCACTGACCCTCCGTCGGAGCGGACAACTAGATGACAATCAAAACGAGGCAGGTCCATAGGAAGTGAATGACCTTTGTTGATCTGTGGTCGAGCAAGGAATGCCGCTGGAGCCAAAGTTTCGGCGAGGAGGCTCGTTTGTCAGGGCAGCAACCCTAGTTGTGTATCTTCAGTTGCTTCCCTAAGCACTCTCTTTGTAGAAACGTTGCATCCCTTGTTTGCGGTATCCTTATTCGACCACATTTGATCAGGGCTAGACGTGCTATTGCCCATTGGCCAAAGCGGCAGACATTCGTTAATGTGAGGATCATTAAATAACCAGAACAAGTCTCGACCCGCACCGAATAAAACATACTGACAGATAGACATACCGTATGCCACAGAGTCGTCGACGCAGCTGTTAGTGACATCTTGTGAGGCTTTCTTCAGCCACAAGCGTTAGAAACCAATATTTGCAATCATTTGTGTTTTGTAGAGAAAAAAAAGACAACTAAATTCACTGTAACCCAGTGACGTATACAGGGGAGGGGAAGCTGACCGAGCACGTGCCCCCCATTCGCTTCCCGGTAACTACCCTTATGCACTGTAATTTTACGAGGTAAACGCTATGCGCGAAGGCGAGCTTTCTGATTCATTTTCACCCCGCACAGCCGGCGCCGCAGCTGCAGCGGAGTCGCGGAGCGAGCGCCATCTGGTGGTGCTGCAGGAACCCATCGCGCACGCAGCGCGCGCCTTGCGCTGTGATTGGTTGACTCGTCTATCGCGGAAACAAAGAAATCCCGATCCTAGTCATACATACAGCTTCGCTGTAAAGATGACTCTGGCTATGCCAACTGCTCTACGGCATTATTATTGCTACCGACACCTTTGCACCAAGTAGTAGAGCGTACTCGTCGCAATTAAAGTTGTCTGCTCTAGTTGATGTCAATGTCACAGATTAAGCCCGCAGCGCTGTGCCGCACGTCTGTCTCTCCGCTGTTCCGTTAACTGGGGTGCTGTAACAGGTACAGCTAAATCTCACTTCTATAGACTGGTAGACCGAGAGTGTTTTAAATCTCCCGTTTTGCAGCAAGAGGCGGTACTCACGCCACGCGCTGGAAGAAGTCTGCGTAGCGCACGGCCACATGCCGATGCCAACGCCCCCCAGGACGGTGAGCGCGCGGCCAGGAGCCAGGCGGCGCTGGCGACGGCCAGGCGTCGTCCCCTCTCACTGCGCGATGAGGAATGGACAGGGAGGAGCGCCGGGACGTCGAGCGTCGCTTGCGACCGCCGATTCGGTGGCGTCGCGGGGACAGCGACTTCGCCGCGGCGGACCGCGGTCCTCGCGGTCACGTCGCGGTGGCTGCGGTCCCGCCGCCGCCTCGGTGGCCCGTCATTGTCCTCGGTGGGACGCGGCTTCCCCTTATCGGGTGTCCCTGGCGAACGGGACGGGGTCGTCTGCGCTGCGGCTGTACGAGGCAACCGTCCTGCCTCTTGGCTGGCTTCTTCTACTTCTTGCCTCGTGGCTCGAGCTGATGCGTGTTTCCTTGCATGGCGATTGGCCAATCCCCCAGTGGGGGTATGAGCCATTTTATGAGGCCATCATCAACGTCATCACCATGGGCATACCCACTACGGGATGGCCAAAAGCGGGCGGTTAAACGGGTGGGGCGGGGGAATCTTGAGGAAAAAGTATTGTCAGGGAGCCTGTCCTCGTGTTTGGTCCGGTTTAGTCCGACTGAACACGAGGTCCGCTGACGGGGCATCCCACCTGATGTATGATGATGATGATGATGATGAAAGAGCCTGCACACACGGTGAACTGGCTAAGAAACAGGTGGTAGAACAATGCGAAAAAAATGCCGTGGGGAGAGGAATGATATCGTAAAATCATAAAGCTGGAAATTTAGAATATTACTACTTAACATGAATATTTACTTAAAAATAGAGAAATAAGAACGTATTACTAGGCGTTCAGGCTACTATGGAGAAAAACAATAGGAATCCAAAGCTAGGGAAATAAACAAGAAAGAAAAGGGAATGATGCAGGATAGATTGGTAGTGGATAAAATAAAACCGGGAATTGGCATGATCAGTTTTAAGAAATAAAAAGGTTCATGTCAAATTAGTGCAGCAACTTGACTACCATCAACGGTATACCACTTCGAACAGTTTTCTGCAACTCGGCTTTACAAAAATGTCACAGTTTCGCCCTAAGGGCGAAGCAATGAATGCGATAGCAACACAGCAATGTCATACGAAGTAAGGTGAGCGGCTTTGGTAGCAACAACACGCAGAACTGTTGTCGACGCCATCGGCGTTTGCCCGCGTTAGCTCAAAATGCGTGCGGCGTTGGTGACTGTTGCTGGAGCCTCTGATATAAATAGCACTTGTGCCGCAGCTAAACGTCGCCTCCCTTCCCTCCCCCTCCCCACGGCCTCTCGCGCGTCCGAAGAAGGCGCGTTTGCTCTACATATATGGTGATTGTAAAGGAGAAAAGAGACGCCTACTTCTGCAGCCCTTAAGCGAGCACGGCGCAGAACGCGCGTTTGTTCTCCGCCGTGCGTTCACTCCCCGTGAAAGACGCGCCCCTCGCGCCCTTTCACTCGCACATACAGCGTTCGGCGCGCGGCGACGATTTCATCTCCAAATGACGTCATACGGAACCTCACGGCGACGGCGACGGCGACGGCGACGGCGACGGCGACGCCGACGGCAGAAATCTGCTTTTGAGTGTCCATATAATTGCTATCGCAATAAAAACAAATACCTAGCTAACTTAGTTATGCTAGACAAATGACAAGTCTCTAGTATCACTAAAAAGAAGCACCACAAAGCACCGTGCAGTTATGTGTCGAGAAATGTGCGAGCACTCACAGCGAAAGCTTCATCGCGGAAACCGACCAAAGCGAACATCTTTTTCAAATTCCTATCTCATTTAGCAGGGCGTTCGGCTGTTCTCTTCGACGGTTGAAGAACCTGCGGTGCTGAAAAATAGTCCGAAGCCCTCCGCTGCGGCTTTGGGAAGTTAATGTCCATGAAGTACGCAATAAATCGATAGCGATTTGAGATCTGTTAGTTGCGAGAAAGAGAACACACTTTATTATACACGAGAAAATAATGCACCGACGACCTCAGTCCCGAGCGTCGCTAGCGGCGTGCTTCAGCACTGGGCCAAGAAATCTGACGTCAAAGCGAGGAACATTTGCTCATGAAGGGTTGTTGCGATGGTCATTCATTCCACAATAGGGATGGGTGGGAAGAATAAGGACTTGGGCAAGGCTGTTGGACGGCAATGCCTTAGGATGTGTGGTGCGTTGGGATGGTCGCCAAAGTGACTACAGTGAGAGGCTTCTTCTGTGAGTTGACCTCTGAGGAGATGCCTGCGCACTCGGGCTAGTAGGGTGTTTGTCTAATTTTGTCAAGTGATTGTTCTGTGTGGCAAGTTCGAAGTAGCCTAAGGAATACCCAATGTTCGACTTGTGTGGGTGCAATTATGATGTGGGTCACGAGTGTACAAGAGCTACTGGGGAAATTAAGAACGACAGAAAGTTGGACTAGTTGTCAGCAATGTATGTTGGAAAATGTTAGGCGTGCAGACACGGACACAAGAAGAAGGAAACGTGCAGGTTAAGTTTGACGGGTCGCTAAAGCCTTCCTGAGCATGCGCCGATAACTTTTGTGTGTGCCTTCTTTTCCGCCACTGTGCGACCATTCAGTTCATAGCGGTGTTTGTGTCGTCTGTTTCCCTCTTGTCTCCATGCCTGCAAGTGTTTCTAACATGGTAAAAGTAACTTTCCGCTGAAGGTCCACCACATTATTTCGCTGTTCTGAATTGTATCGCTGAAGTAGGGACCTGTCACTCTTCCATTGAACGTCTCTTCGTGAAAAACAGGGTACATATAACAACCCGTCAAACTGCGGGGCTGAAAATTAGTCCGAAGCCCTCCGCAATGGCTTTGGGAAGTTAATGTCCATGAAGGATGCAGTAAATGCAAGCCGATTTCTAACCAAACTACCTATTTTATTTCAGCAGAAAAAATTAGCTACTTATCCCCTAAGCGGGCCATATACAGAGTGTTTCAGCGAACACTCAAAATTTTTTAAAGGATGCCTGTGGCAGATAGCGCAATTCTGCTTAATGCGCTGGTCTACTGGAAGAGCCGGACATTGCTTGGACAAGAAATTGAAATGTGTAATCGACTCTTTAACAAAAATTCACTTATTAAGTTTTAACTAATTACCTGATGGCGCATATTACAATTTACAAATTGTAGCCGTGGAGTTCGCAAGGCGTATCCATTTGGAACAAATTCTCAGGATGACACCAGTTTCGAGATATTAATTCCCCAACTTTGCGGAGAAATGTATTGGCGTTCAGTTACTTCAATGTGCTTCAATGCATAAAACGACGTTTTCTTAAGCAACTAACTCGAACGCCAATGCATTTCTCCGCAAAGTTCGGGAATTAATATCTCGAATCTGGTGTCATCCCGAGAATTCGTTCCAAGTGGATTCGCCTTGCAAACTCCACGGCTAGAATTTGTAAATTGCAATGTGGGCCATCAGGTAATTAGTTAAAAACCTAATTAGTGATTTTTTGTTAGTCAATTATGCATGTCAGTTTCTTGTGCAAGTAATGTCTGCCTCTTCAAATAGACCAGCTCATGAACTAGAATTGTGCTATCTGCCACAGGCAACCTTTAATAATTTTTGAAAGTGTTCGCTGAAACACCCGGTACGTAAGCCTGCGCAGCATGCTATAATTGAAAAAAAAAAAAAGCTGCCGTGACACAATTACAAAGGGCAAGCTCCCTCGCGTGAAATAGTTCACTATACAAAATTATATTCTCAACTGGCTTACGTGAAGAAAGTATTACTTGCTGCTATTCTTCTAAGAGTGTGAAGTCACTGTGTGCAAAATGCAAGCCGGAATATTACTGTAGTACACGCAGGCTGCATTAGATTGAATACAGGGTGTTCAAACGACTTGATGGTTGCAGAATATTCTGAACACGAACTGCCCAGAAAACACACTTAATTCTACACGATTTTTGGAGCCGAACGGTATGGAAGTCAGTGTGATGCGCATCAACAGTAATCGAACGAACGATGTCTGTGAAATCATGAAGGCCTTTCGGTATAGCGCAACTATAGTACATGGACGCAGATGGAGAGCAAGACAGACACCATACAGCGCTGTGTGTCTGTCTTGTTCTTCCTTTGCATCCATATATTAGTTACCCTACACCGAAAGGCCTTCTTGATGACGTACCAACAAGCTAAAACCTCAACACTGAATGTGTGTGGGAACAACTTTCCGACAAGGGAACTTCAGAGACGCCCCTTGTTCGATCGCTGCTAATCACATCAAATTTACATCTTCCTGCGTACCTCTGGCCTGAAATACGGAGGAGCTTACGGCCATTTCTTACAATCGTATTTGAAACGTTATGATATCCACTGGCGTGAACTTGTATAGAGTTAAGCTGCGAAGTTTACTGTTCTATTTTTTTTTTATTCAGATGTGCTCTCGCAGTTCTATTACTCTGGTGGCGCTTTGCATACGTTATCTGCTACTAAACATCTTTTTCCCGGGGGCCTCTAACGGGAAGTTGGCGCGTAGAACTTGTAAAATGGAGTCAACAAGCGCTAACATAACCTAACATTTCAAGAAATACTTTTGCGTACTTTAGCGAGTCTCGAGAAAAGGCCATAATCTGTCACCTAACTTTTCAATCTCTGCCCATATTGGAAAAATAACAGCTAATGCCTCGCGCACTCTCGGTCATCTAAAACGCAGCATTCGCAGCGCTCCTCTTTCACCACAAAGCTTGCATGCCGAACATTTGTGTCACCCCGGCTAGAATTCTCAGTTGCAATTTGGTCACCTCACCGGCCATATATAATCCACAATCTCGAGTCGATTCAAAACCGTGATGCAAGTTTCAATGTCTGATATTTCAGCCCATTATTGAGCGCAGCTAACATCCAAGTTGTCGTTCTCACTGTTATCCTTGGAATTACGTAGGAATGTAACATTGCTTTGTCTGCTACATAAAAGTCTGCGCAATGTACATCAGTATACCTTGCCACTCATTCGTCCATCGCTCACACGTGGGCGCCTGCATATTCACCTCGCGTGCCTTTAAACATTAGAATGGTCTTCCTGATAATGTCGCTGTCATTACCGACCTAGTAACCTTCAGACGAAAATCAGTGCGATATTTGGTTTACTTGGCTTAAAGCTAGTGTGGTATTGCTTCAATTTCTGGTGCATTCAGCTGTTTATGTAATTGTGTAGAGATTGGGCTAACTGTATAACTTTACAGTCTACTCGAAGATTTTTACCGTACAACTTCGTAATTTGGGTTCCTCGCTGGACAAATTTGTATTTACCTATTTCAAGTTTTGTTTATATTTATATAATTGTCCAACGTGTTTTTTGCTCACTCTTTGTTATTATTTGTAACCTACCCTCCTGCAGTACTCCTTTTGGAGCATTAGAGTTGTCTGAATAAACTCAAAGTGGAGTACACTGTACGTAGGCAACGGCCATCATTAGAATCCTTATCACGCTTACAGTCTTCAGAACACCAAAGTGCGGTTCAGGTGACTCAATGGCATGCGCGCTCAGGCGAGAATACATTTAGTGGCACAGAACGTTTCACAGCATATGAATGAGTGACGCAGGCTTCTTAATGTTCAAGTCACGTAGGCTTCTGAACATATGCATGTCGCGTCTCCGACTTCAAGAAGAAGAAAAGACTCGAGTGCGGTTCCGACTATGCAAAACGCAGCTTATATATTGAATGCCGTAATGGTGTCCCAGGGTCAAACTACAGTGAACACATCAGTTGGACGTAGCTCCCAATATTCTAATGAGCCCAATAAAACGACGCTTCAATTTTTTCGTATTCATAGTAAATTTCAGGAACCAATGCCTGTAAGTATATAATGCTTATATTCAACATAATCAAAGCAAAAATATCGATATTGAATTACTCAGCCATGGGGCACACTGAAGAATTTGCACTACGTACGCGACGTTACTCTTCCATCACCAAAATCGCGTGCTTCGTTCCCACCGCGATACTACATGCCCTCACTGCAGTTCCGGCTCAGCCACCGGTCAATGTTAATTTCGCAAGCCACAATTCCTCGCCAAGAACCACGCCATAGCGATGCCAACGTCCGCTAACTGTAATCAGCGCCAAGTTCATTCCACCGCTCCTGCCCAGCTTCTCCGGTAGACTTTAGTGGTGGTTATACCACTTGCCGGTATCTCCTTAAAGGAGCGCTTTGAACTGGTACATATCGCGCTAAGCCAAGAGGTGCCCTCGTCCAGGTTGCCGTTCACCGCTGGCGATTGTCCGCGTCGCAGCAAGCCAGGACTATCAGCAAATAGCTGCATGGCCACTGTATTCTCCGTAAACACAGGCACGCACAAGTTTCTTGCACCCCTAGTTCTGGTTCCCCTCGTAGTACATCTTTCCGGTCTCCGATCTGGTAGATGACGCTGCTCGCCCCCACTAAACAGGCGCGTCCACCTCCCGGCAGGGGCCGACCTCAGTACGGGATCTGGTTCTGGTAGTACTGGATCATGTCGTACGTCCTGGTCCTGATGTTCAGGTACGAGTCGTTGATGATCTTGATCATGAAGGCCGCGGCCTCGCGCTCCGTGGCCGTGGGTGCGAACCGCAGCCGGAGCAGGCGCACCGTCTGTCCGCGGAAGCAGGGCAGTCCGGTGTCCAGCATCAGGGAGACCAGGGTGACCACGTCCTCGCGGTATGGTCGCACGGCCAAGAAGCAGCGTACGCAGAGCTCGGTGAACCACTTGAACGGCTCGGCTTCCTGCTTGCCGCCCATGATCATCACCATCTCCTCGGTGAGCTTGATGTCCGGCTCGAAGCCGATGTTGCCGCCGGGAGAGCTCTCGAAGAGGAAGCCGAAGTCGATGTGGATGATGTGGCCTTCGTCGTCCAGAAGCAGGTTGCCGTTGTGGCGATCTTTCACCTGGTGGTAAAAGTAGAGAGAGAGAGAGAGAGAAAATTGTGCAGCAGCCATTGACGGTGATCTTCAATGTAAGCGAAGTGCCAAACGCTTCCAGAAATCTATCCCCCTTATTAAACAAATAATGTGCTTGAAGTCGTATACTTGTTGCGATGAATTAATTTAGGTGGCGTTTGGTGTTTCATTACGTAGTTTCGTAGAAAACAGCCTTCAGCCAGCATATCTGTAGCGGTAGCGCAGGTAGCTATACATATGAGCCGGCTCGTCATATTTGCGTTGTCTTAAGCAAAGCAAGCGGCGACGTGGAAGGCGACCTGTAAAGCTTCAGAGGCCTAAAGCTCCCGCGCAACCGCACGTGCGTCCCAATATATCTGGCGTTCAGTGACGAACGCGGCAGGCAACTTGGACGCACGAGAGCACGCGCCCTACTTTGCATCGGCAGTTAACAACCGACCGTTAACGTCCGACCGCAAACCACCGACAACCGACCACTGACCACTAAAACGGGCGAAAAGAGCCATAGAAAGATATTCGCTTTAAAGAAGAACGCAAATCAAAACGTCGTGAGGTGTCAAGATAAAAGTGAAGATGGCGCCGCTTCTCCTGTCACGTCCTACACTAATGGTCTTAAGCACCAGAGAAAGGTGCAACTATTGGAGAAATAAAGGGTGTATGATGAAGCCAATTAGTGCGAGAAAAAGGAACACTTGAACAACATTTAACGTTCAGTTGTAGAAATAAAAATCATAATAATTTGACTAAACACAGAAGAATGTAATCTACGAAGAACGGCTTCTCATATCAAATAACTTTTCACGCACCAAAAGGATAACTCTCAATGACGGCAATCGTTTGACTGTAGTGCCCGCTACAGCCCAGTCAAATAGCACTGCCGTAAACACACCTCTACATAGAAGCATATTGCGAAAATTGATTGTTTTGTCAAAGAGCTTCCAAGATCATTGACAGCCTTTACCACCGTCATTTTTCTTCTCAGTCATACTATTTCATATCTGATTCATTTACTGATACTTTATCTTCTATTATTCTTCGTGCGAAAATATAACTACCATGCGCCTATATTATCACATGTTCCATTAAGCGCAATTGTAAAACGATAACGGGCTCAGCCATTAATTGAGGCTTCGACTTTCAGGAGCCAGAGAAGACATCACTTCTGTCATTTCATGAGCCCATTGCTTTCATGTACAAACTACCATTGGTAAAACTGGTTAGCTAGCTCACGGGTATATGAAATAATACGTCCCATTGATGTTAATACACAATCATACCATATGCGTGCTCGTGGTCTCGAGGAAGTTTTCTTGAGCTCCTTGAAGCCGCATGCAAGACTCGCTATTGGACCTGGTTACTCGTTCGAATGGCTTCGGAGATGCTAAAGCACATTAACATAACGCACCTACGGAGCCTATATAGCGGCGCCGATATCCGTCGGCGCAGATACAGTTAAAACGGGATTTAACGAAGTCCACTTGACCCGAGAAATATTTCACTCGACAGAAAACTTTAAGTAGCAAACAGTTAAACACTGATATAATAAGCATTTATTCAAGAGAAAGCAACGGATATTATTTTTGCCTGCGTACGTACGTAACGCTCTTATTGTTATATATAGCCCGCTGAGCACGCCCTGTGTTCCTTCGATGAAGCGGAAAAATCTTCCAAAAGCTCAATGGCTCCATCCCCGCTCTAAAATCCGCTATTTTACCCATATTTCATCAACATTTTCCCCAAAACCTTAGTAGAACGTGCGAGAGGTTGAGCTCCGTTAGGTGCATCGATATATTCATACCTTAGACTTTATGAATGTGGATTGGGAAATCGAACGCACTTCGTAATACCGAAAATTTCATAAAGTCAGGTTTTGTAAAATTAAGGTTTGGCAGTAATGCGTCGCAGAAAAAAAAACTCGGGCCAGATTCACAAAGCTTTCCTTACGTAACTGTTCTTTGCCATTGACCGGCCGCCTTAGATAATGTTATGTCTTGCATCCGGATTGGCTGAAATTTTTTTCTTGCGAACAATTCTAGCTTAAGAAGGTGTGTGAATTCGGGCCCTCGTTACCTCAACTGCGGTGCTTCCGGCATTACTTTAAAACTTCGCTGAAACCCCATGGACCCGTAATAACAAAACGCTCTTACGCTAGAATTGGTCGTAAGAGAATACTTCAGCCAATCCTCATGCTGGAAATACCATTAGCGAAGAGAGTCGACCAATAGTAAAACAAGCAAGTACGAAGGAAGAGCTTCTTGAATTCGGCCACTTGAATACGAACGAAAAAGTTAAGTGGACTGGCCTGCAAGAGGAACATGGCGACGCTGTAGGCGGCCATGCTCTTGACGAAGTTGCTTCGCGCCTCCTGGAAAGTGCGCGTCGATTCGTCGCCGTACTTCTGCAGGAAGTACTCGTACATGCCGATGTCGGTCTGTCGGCCCAGCTGGTCCCGAGACGTGGTGTCCGGAACGCACTCGATGACGCCGCAGCCTGGCGAGGTGGCCACCACGCGGTACGGGAACAGGTACACCTCGATGCCCGCGATGCTGAAGACGTGCTTGAAGAGCGCTATTACCTGGAGCGCCAACATGTCCTGCCGCACGTCGTCGCCTACCTGCGAGACGGAGGTCCCGGAGAACCGCCCGCTTATTTCATCATGCGGCGTGGTACAGAACTGTGCACGGATATTTCAGTTTGACAAGGCTCGCATGAGTCACCCAACGTATTTTTCCATTTCGACCGTTCAGGGCAGTCCAGTTTCGTGAGCGCTCATTTGAGCTGGAAATTTGGAAGTAAGAATTTTTGGGCAAAAAAATGCAATGGTAGACTCAATAAACAATGGTAATGCAGTTCCACTCAACGTGAAAGCTGGGGAAGTGCGGAGCAGTGATGTGCACGTGTTTCCCTTGTGTTTTCCTTATGTTTGTCTTGTGTTTAGCAATCTATCATCGTTTCGACACCTGTGCTAAGGCACAACTGGTGGGAAACCGCCACGCACATGGAATCAAACCATCACGCGCATCGAGCCAAAGCCTTTGCTGATGGCATAAGCGATTTTAACGAATTTCTGTTAATTAAAGCGCTTAAAGCTTCATTATTCCTCTCTTAAATTATTCTCAACCATGTTAGTTTATTTTGAACCGGTTTTGATTAATTCTGCACTTGTTTTGACCCTGTTTTAAGCACTTCTTTTTGAGCGTGATCAAGCGACAGACGTCGACAGCCCGGGCCGCTAAAGTGCTTCGCACTTCAAAAAGATTAGCGTAGCTTGCACTGGAGGCGCAATGCTAAAGAGACAGCGGAGCTGATGGGTACGTAGCTAGTCCTGGCTTTTGGGCTAGGCTAAGCACTACCAAGTCATCCCCAGCATTTCCCGGAATTAATTGATTATTTGTATATTATCGATTAGCTATAGATTGGCTATCGGCAATCGCAAGGTATTGGCCACGTACTTGGGCTAGACTAAGCACTACCAAGTCATCCGCAGCATTTTCCGGAATTTATTGATTATTGATCGATTAGCTATTGATTGGCTATCTATAGCCTATCGATGACTGGCTCAGCTTAAGTAGTCCCAATCATGCTTAGCTAGACTTAGCCAGGCTCAGCTTCGCTAGTTCACAGGGTTATGTGCCATTGCGCTTGGACCCTTTCAGCACGGCCGCCTGGATCGACCCACATTTTTGGATTCAGCAGACACATTCATCATCAGCAACAGCAGCCTATATTTTATGTCCACTGCATTACGAAGGCCTCTCCCTGCGATCTCCAATTACCCATGTCTTGCGCTAGCGTATCCCAACTTGCGCCTGCAAATTTCCTAACTACATCACCACATCTAGTTTTCTGCCGACCTCGACTGCGCTTCCCTTCTCTTAGTATCCATTCTGTAACCCTAATGGACCATCGACTATCCATCCTGCGCATTACATGGCCTACCCAGCTCCATTTCTTTTCTTAATGTCAACTAGACACATTAAGCCCGGCTTAAACAGCTCCGCTGTTAAAACACCGCGGATGATTGTCGAAAGTAACCCGCCATTAGGCGCTAGTATGGAGAGCCGACTTTCCAGACTACGGCGTCCTTTAGAACGGCCATCTGCACCGACCTTGAAGATAGCAGCCTGCCAGTGCTCCTTGCGCAGGTCTGCGGCGGTGAAGAAGCCGGCGTCGCGCAGGTCCTTGTAACCGGCGGTGGCAATCTCCTGCACCTTCTCGATGCCCACGCTACGCACTTTGAACTTCGCGCGGAAGGGGGCTTTGGCTGCGCTCTGCATGGGAGCCCCGGACGCGTAGTCGATGTCCACGATGATGGCCTCGGGGCTGGAAGGCAGGTACGACCCCTGCTCCACCTTGATCTTGGACAGCTCGCAGAGGCAGGCGCGTTTGCGCTCCGGACCCTAAGCGAAGGAGAAAGGCCGAAGGCCTCCGAATGGGTGCGTCGAGCACCACAGAGGCAATCGGAGCTTTCGATTGGATTCGGCGAGTTACTATATAGCCAACTGGCGAGAACGCGGCGAAGTACGTACAGCGCACTTAGACTGTTGTCTATGAACATGTATACCGATCTGGCAGACAAATTTCATGCTTCATTCTAGTTTCGAGAACAGAGCCTTGTTTCATAGCAAGCAACATTTACAATGCCATTATAGTGGCTTGGTTGCTGCCATAAATTTTAGTTATAATAAAAGCGATTAGAGCGAAGAAACAGACTAGGCTTCAATAACGGGAACGGACACAAGCGCTGACTTCCAACTACCCCTGTGTCTGTCGCAATCATATATAGGTGGCGTCTAAAACATTACATCTGTTACGTGTTTCCGGCAGCGCAATCGCTTTCGGTGCATGCAGTTGGCAAAAACACGGCCTTCGTGAGTGGCTTCTGTCACCCCGAGAGAGCGGTCACTGGGACGTGGATTTGGACACCACCAGTCCACCCCTTGTCGGTTTTTCCGCAGTTGTCGCTTTCGGTATGCACTGCCAACTAGCCCGTTTTTACACCTTAGTTACAACTAAGGTAGAACTAAGGTTGAACTCGTCGTGAATTCTGCGTGTTCTTGGTCTTTGTTCTTTTTTGCGCTGCGTTTTCACCGGTTAGGGAAACAGAGAAGCACCGCTGGAAGACAGATGGGCTAACATATGGTGTAATTGAAACATACATAGATGAATTATTAGCATTCAAGAGCTGTGGTTATGTTCTGAATAGTGGTGGCATGAGCCCGTTAAGGTAAACAAGGAATGTTTAAGAAATCTGTATAAACGACATAAATCTTATCTTGCGGACTTTTAATTGATGACGCGGAGACAGTACTGTGGACAGTACTGTGGTCTATTACGCAATGTCTGGCGTTTGGTCGAAACTTTTTTGCCACGCCGTAGCCGCAGTGTGATGACAGCTAAGCTGGGGTTACTTAAAACAGGAAGACAAACATCGTGCGTTATTCCGCAAGATACAACGAAAGGTGTTATGTGATCCCTTTGATCCAGAGCAAACTTTTACCACATTCAATGATTCGCAGTAAAACGCGCCTCGCTAAACGGTAGAAGTTGCTTCAAAATTTCACTTTTCCCTAAATTCAGCATAAAGTATTTATACACCTTGGCATAGCGAAGCAGGCCATTGTTCGGGCGATAGCGTTGGGCTATCGGCATACCTACCACGGCGATACCTAGCGGCTGGCTAGCATAACGCATCAGTTTCGGGCTCGTCTGGAGGCAGTCGGGCTCGTCTGGAGCATTTCCGTAAAGTGATAATGGCAGCAACAGTGGAACAGGTACGCGATTCCATAGAGCTTCGGCACGCACGGTGCGCTGTTGCTCGCAATTGAGGCACATCAGCGAAATTCACCACAAGAAATGCGATCCAGAGCAGAAGCAGCCGAAGCATCGAGGCTATAGAAAGACAGGAAACTCAGGAACGAAATGCCGAACTATGACAGCGTTAGGACGACCGCTGTGTATCATCATCATCATCATCATCATCATCATCATCATCAGTCTATATTTATGTCCACTGCAGGGCGAAGGCCTCTCCCTGTGATATCCGATTACCCAGACTTGCGCTAGCTGATTCCAACTTGCGCCTGCAAATTTCCTAACTTCATCACCCCACCTAGGCTTTCTGCCGTCCTGGACTGCGCTTCCCTTCTCTTGGTATCTATTCTGTGACTCTAATGGTCCACCGGTTATCCATCCTACGCATTCCGTGGCCTGCCCAGCTTCATTTTTTTTCTCTTAATGACAAATAGAATATCGGCTATCCCCGTTTGCTCTCTGATTAACACCGCTCTCTTCCTGTCTCTTAACGTTAGGCCTAACATTTTTCGTTCCATGGCTCTTTGTGCGGTCCTTAACTTGTTCTCGAGCTTCTTTGTTAAACCCCATGTTTCTTCCCCATATGTTAGCACCGGTAGAATGCAATGATAGTAGACTTTTCTTTTCAACAACAGTGGTAAGCTCCCAGTCATGATTTGGTAATGCCTGCCGTATGCACTCCAACCCAATTTTACCCTTCTGTAAATTTCCTTCTCATGATTTGGGTCCCGTGTGAGTAATTGACCTAGATAAACGTACTCCTTTACAGACTCTAGACGCTGACTGGCGATCCTGAATTCTTATTTCCTTGCCAGGCTATTGATCATTATCTTTGTCTTCTGCATATTAATCTTCAACCCCACTCTTACACTTTGTCGGTTAAGGTCCTCAATCATTTGTTGTAATTCGTCCCCAATGTTGCTGAATAGGACAATGTCATCTGCAAACCGAAGGTTGCCGAGATTACTGCGTATTATTCTGGATGGCAAATATGAACAGGTTCATTACAACACGTACCCGGATGGCATACCCGGATGGCTTAGTGCGCGGTGAACGACTTCGCACAACTACACGGCGTCAAAAAATGTCATGCTTCGTTCGAGATACGGCTAAGATTTGACAAGGAACAGTCATTGAAGATTAGCAGCTGAAACGTAAACGGAACCTAGGTTCGACTCGGCACTCGAAAAAAAAACAGAAATAATAAAATCAAAGGAGATCTCATTATCACACGAGAGAATCAGCCGGGAGTAACCAAACACCTCCAACGAAGCGACCGCTATTACTGTCGACAATCGAGAACCGATGTGCTACGTTTAACGTCTTCGGGTCACCACGTTTTCGGTTATTCTTGCCAAAGCTACATGGGGGCAAATTGCGCGACCACTACCAAGTATTACGCGCTTAGTAATAAAATGTACAAAATATGACCTTGGATGTACTACGTTCCGTTCAACCGAAGGGTATTGCGAATGTTACAGCACTTACTCTAATACCAGAACAAGCGCTGGAAGAAAGTCACACAGTTATATATACCACACATAGAATCGCTATTTCCGGCTAAACAGTGCCAGTGAAACTGAGCGCTCGTCAACGCAGCCAGTGGACAATAACGGCCCACCCAAGCTCAGTCACCTTTGGGAAGTGCCTCAGCACGCCTGAGATGGCGGTGATCTTGGTGAAGAAGTCAAACTCGGACTCGTAGAACAGCTTCTCCTTGCCCGTCAGGTTGCTGACCATGGTGTCGATCATGGAGTTGAACACCTCGTACAGGTCGGCGTCCTTCTCCTGGCCGTCCTCGTCGCGGAACATGTTGGTGCGCATGTTCCAGATGAACTGGTGCGTCAGCAGCTGGCTGATGTTGGCCGACGTAATGATGAAGTTGCGGATGTAGCCCATGGTGTCGTACCGCACCGCCTGCGCCAGCTGCGGGATGTAGAACATGAGCACGTCCGGCGGGCACGCGGACAGCACCCGGATGGCGTACTGCGCGGTGATCGGGTGCGGCGAGTACAGGCGCGAGAAGTAGGCGAGCACTTTGACGGGGGACACGGGCGCCCAGGCCTGCAGGTAGGACAAGTCCGGGTTGTCTTCGAGCACGAAGTCGGGCGTGATCATGTATTGGAGGGCCTCGGGCATGTGGCACACCAGGTCGGGGTTCGCTTGCACCAGCCGGGTGACTTCGTTGCGCAGTGCCTCGGACGACCTGCAGGAGAGAAAATGCGAGCGATGTGTCCCGCAGGGAACAGCTCACAGACCGCGTGCAGTCAACTTTGACGAAGCGGACAAAGATCTAACGTAAGCTTACACGACTGTACCGGATGACGTATCCTTCGACAGCAGCGCTGGTGAAGGTATCAAGCAGTATCGCACCTGGAGACGGTTTTCTGTTGCGCGACTCTCCTTTTCGAAATAAAGATGTGCAGATATACATTCACCATGATTACCTCGCTGTCAACGTATTTACAGGAGCAGCTGAGCGGCATAAAGCCAGTTGCCAGTCTAGAAATTCTGGGCGCTTTAATTGAATACCCCAAGGTGTTTTGTAATTCTGCAAAGCATAGGTACATGCTTTTACGCCTGTACGATGCTAAATCGGTCTTAGTTTAGTACAGCGTATACAAATACGAAAGAGAGCACTTCCTCAAGGCAAAAAATAATAATGTTTCATTCGTTGAACACAGTATCCAAGGTCATAGCTGTCAGGAGCACGGTTGCACCCGGCTGCAGATATTGTCCGGCATCATGGTGCTACGGCGACAATAACACGTATTCCGATGCGTACGCTGTTTCACACTTTGCCGGTGACCGCTTTCATCTAATTATCACTGTTATCACGCTGTCACTCGACGCAAGAAAGCACGCTCGGTATCGCAAACTTCGCGAACGTTGTTCCCAGCGTTCCCACGCGGTTAGTGACCAACACCGTTACCGAAAGCGGCTCGGCAGGTAGACGGCCAGCATTGGTGACAGGTTCCAGGCACACTGGGCCATGTCGACCCAGCCCCGCTCGGTGATGTGCTGGCTCCTCCAGGCGCTGATGATCTCCTCGCCGGGCACGACCCTGTCGGGCAGCGAGAGCGGGTTGTACCACGTGATGAGGAACTCGATCTCGACCGACAGCAGCGCCAGGATGAGCGACCGCTTGCGCAGGTACTCCTTCGAGTACGCAGTGTCAGAGATGAGCGGCGTCTCGCGCATCTCCCGCGACGTCGTGGTCGTCGTGGTCGTCTGCCGCGTCGTCGTCGTCGAGCTCTCGGTAGACGGTCGGCTGTAGCCCTGCTGCTGCCAGCCGGCGGGTGTCGTGGGGAACGACTCGGCCTGCGTGTACCTGATTGGACGAGAGAGCGGCACTTCGTCATTTAACTATCCACTGATGTTGCAAAACTTTGATCTCCTTGTCATATACTTCTGTGTTTAGCAAAGTGCTTTCAATATATGGCGGTTTGAAACGCTTTAGCATGTGTCAGTTTTTTCTTAATGATAATGACAAATCAATTAAACGGTCAATAAAGTACTGTTGTGTTATAAATATAAAATAAGTACGGCGGAAGCTCCGAGTGGAACTTGTCAGATAGTGCGTAAGCATTCCTCCAAGTCGCGAATCTTGCACACGTACGGCTCTGATGCATCCGAACGTGCCTGGTCGTTTGATGGCGTCATTTCCTCGGTTTATATATATATATATATATATATATATATATATATATATATATATATATATATATATATATATATATTTATTTATTTATTTATTTATTTATTTATTTATTTATACATACTGCAGCCCAATTGGGCTATCGCAGGAGTGGGAGTGTACATTAGATAAAACATGAAAACATTCGTCTGCACAACTCAACTTCAACACCTTGAAAATCAGCATTGTTACAAAATGAAACATACAACAAGTAACATAAACACAGCATGAATCAACCTAAGTGATATAAAAATTCCTCTAAAGGTAACGACCTAGGCTTACCTGGCACTAAGTTCCATTTTTCAATCGTACGAGGAAAGAAACTGTACTTAAATAAGTTAGTGCGCGGTTGAAATGGTGCAAGGTTGAGTTTGTGGCTATTCCTTGTAAGTTTCAATTTAGCAGGAGACAGATAGTTGTTCGTTGATGAGTAGCGTGGGGTGTTAATGATATATATATATATATATATATATATAGTAACTGGATTTTTCAATGGGCCAAGCGTATTTAGGAAAGTCAGAAGCACAACTTCGCGGTTATCTTAGGTTTAATATTTTCCCAACAGTTTCGGTCGGTGGACCGACCTTTTTCAAGGTCGGTCCACCGACCTTGAAGGTCGGTCCACCAACCGTCGGTCCACCACAAAAAGGTCGGTCCACCGACCGAAACTGTTGGGAAAATATTAAACCTAAGATAACCGCGAAGTTGTGCTTCTGACTTTCCTATATATATATATATATATATATATATATATATATATATATATATATATATATATACACCCAAATTACACCTATGGAGCACATCGTGTCACGCGTTACATACAGAAACGTTTACGAGGGAAGTAGTCCTATAATGCTTTCACATTATTATCCGCAAATTTTCGTGTCCTGTGCCAGCGTTGTGCTCGTAGCCGAGTGATACAATGAAACCTCGCACACCTCGCTCGGCATAACATGAGGACCCCCATAATTTGTTTCGCTTATTTTGTTTTTCTGTTTACAGATATATTTAAATTCTTGAATTATGCAAAGCTAAATCTTGATCAATAAACCACACTAAATAAGCTGAAGCCAACCAGGATTATGATGTGGGCCTTCCGAGCACAACAGACTTAGTACCGCGTCAACACACTGAATAACAGTGCTATGTATACGACCACTAGAACACGAACAGGAACTCAGCCGCATATTACCAACTAGACTATTCATATGACTGTATAGTGCATGGTTGCGCAGCTAAGGTGGCAGAAACAGGGACACCGGCACGAAAACACGAAATGAACACGCACCTGTGTCTCGTGTCAGTGCCCCTGTGTGTGAAGCCCTAGTAGCGCGACCGCTCCTCCCCCCCCCCCCTCCATGCACTTATACATTCATGCCATAACAACTAGCCCCCGTGGACGCACTTGTGATTTATTCATATAATGGACATATAATCTACGCAAGAAAGCCAGTTTTTAGTACCCGTCCATTACTGTAAACAGTGTCATCAGCAAAAGGGAAAATAAAAACGGCCGGTCGGCAACGTAGGCGTATAGTGAAGTACAAGTGAAATACTTTCCCGAATTTCTCACGTGTAACAGTCCTATGAATAACCCACGATCTGATAGCGTCTGTGTGGTTCGTCTTCCTGTTACCACGTGCCTAACGCTGTTTTACTGAACGTTGATGCTCAGCCAAGGAGCCAAACTTCGCAGTGTTATACTGGTAATAGCCATTTTATGGGTTCATTTTGCCATTAAACAAACGAGAAATGCTATATCTACCCGGCAGCCGTATGACGTATGATACATACTTCGTTATAATAGACGAACAAATATCAAGCCATATTGCAGAGTGAAAACATATCAAGACGGGTCGATCGTCGTTAGGACTATACTGCCCGGTGCTGCGCCTCCTCTGCATCGCAGCGTTCATTGAGGTGAAGACGTAATGCGGATTAGAAAGAGCACAGAATAATTCCCATTCAAACATTTCCGCGCGACTTTCACTATTTCGTGTTATCAAAGGTGCAGGCTACCGTGTTTTCCTACACACATCAGCATAAAATGTATGGGCAAATTCTTTCTCTCTCCCTTTCTCACGCCCTGTTAAAAATTGATAAATTAGAAAAAGACTGAAGCTACAAGTTTATACATCTACGTAAGTCATCCAAGACGGACGTAGCACCTCTAAGCTGCATCTAGCATGACGCCTAAATAGGACAAAATTTACGGAACGCTCTCATTCTACGAGTTGCTAAGATATAAATTTTCTCGCTTAAACGTAGCAAATTTCATTCAGATTTTCTCGGCGGTTGCGACAGTAAATGTTCCTGCGGTCCATACGTATTTGGAAAGGCAAATCAGTAAACCCAAAGCTAAACCCTCTTAGCGTTTGGCCGCTGTTCAGGTAAAACACAATATTTTGTTTAATGTTTCGTTGAGCGAACCGGTATGTGCTTTGAAGGAACTGCAAACATTCACCAGCGATTGCATCAAACGCGAACCAGCGAACATGTCATGGTGCATGTTTGAAACGCACATTGCAAATGCATTCTTGAAAGAACTGCAAACATTCACCAGCGATTGCATCAAACGCGAACCAGCGAACATGTCATGGTGCATGTTTGAAACGCACATTGCAAATGCATTCTTGAAAGAACTGCAAACATTCACCAGCGATTGCATCAAACGCGAACCAGCGAACATGTCATAGTGCATGTTTGAAACGCACATTGCAAATGCATTCTTGAAAGAACTGCAAACATTCACCAGCGATTGCATCAAACGCGAACCAGCGAACATGTCATGGTGCATGTTTGAAACGCACATTGCAAATGCATTCTTGAAAGAACTGCAAACATTCACCAGCGATTGCATCAAACGCGAACCAGCGAACATGTCATGGTGCATGTTTGAAACGCACATTGCAAATGCATTCTTGAAAGAACTGCAAACATTCACCAGCGATTGCATCAAACGCGAACCAGTGAACATGTCATGGTGCATGTTTGAAACGCACATTGCAAATGCATTCTTGAAAGAACTGCAAACATTCACCAGCGATTGCATCAAACGCGAACCAGCGAACATGTCATGGTGCATGTTTGAAACGCACATTGCAAATGCATTCTTGAAAGAACTGCAAACATTCACCAGCGATTGCATCAAACGTGAACCAGCGAACATGTCATGGTGCATGTTTGAAACGCACATTGCAAATGCATTCTTGAAAGAACTGCAAACATTCACCAGCGATTGCATCAAACGCGAACCAGCGAACATGTCATGGTGCATGTTTGAAACGCACATTGCAAATGCATTCTTGAAAGAACTGCAAACATTCACCAGCGATTGCATCAAACATGAATCTGTGAACATGTCATGGTACATGTTTGAAACGCCCATTACAAACGCATTCTTGAAAGAACTGCATACATTCACCAGGAATTGCATCAAACGTGTGCCAGTGAATATGTCATGGTACATGTTTGTAACGCACATTCCAAATGCATTCTTGAAACAACCGCAAAAACTCACCAGCGATTGCATCAAACGTGTACCAGTGAACATGTCATGGTACATATTTGGAACGCACATTACAAACGCATTCTTGAAAGAACTGCATACGTTCACCAGGGATTGCATCAAACGTGTGCCAATGACCATGTCATGGTACATGTTTGTAACGCACATTGCAAATGCATTCTTGAAAGAACTGCAAACATTCACCAGCGATTGCATCAAACATGAACCTGTGAACATGTCATGGTACATGTTTGAAACGCCCATTACAAACGCATTCTTGAAAGAACTGCATACATTCACCAGGAATTGCATCAAACGTGTGCCAGTGAACATGTCATGGTACATGTTTGTAACGCACATTCCAAATGCATTCTTGAAACAACCGCAAAAACTCACCAGCGATTGCATCAAACGTGTACCAGTGAACATGTCATGGTACATATTTGGAACGCACATTACAAACGCATTCTTGAAAGAACTGCATACGTTCACCAGGGATTGCATCAAACGTGTGCCAATGACCATGTCATGGTACATGTTTGTAACGCACATTGCAAATGCATTCTTGAAAGAACTGCAAACACTCGCCATGGATTGCATCAAACGTGTGCCAGTGAACATGTAATGGTACGTGTTTGTAACGCAAATTGCAAATGCATTCTTGAAAGAACTGCAAACATTCACCAGCGATTGCATCAAAGGTGTGCCAGTGAACATGTCATGGTACATGTTTGTAACGCACATTGCAAATGCATTCTTGAAAGAACTACAAACACTCACCAGGGATTGCATCAAACGTGTGCCAGTGAACATGTCATAGTACATGTTTGTAACGCACATTGCAAATGCATTCTTGAAAGAACTGCAAACACTCACCAGGGATTGCATCAAACGTGTGCCAGTGAACATGTCATGATACATGTTTGTAACGCACATTGTAAATGCATTCTTGAAAGAACTGCAACCATTCACCAGCGATTGCATCAAACGTGTGCCAGTGAACATGTCATGGTACATGTTTGTAACGCAAATTGCAAATGCATTCTTGAAAGAACTGCAAACATTCACCAGCGATTGCATCAAATGTGTGCCAGTGAACATGTCATGGTACATGTTTGTAACGCACATTGCAAATGCATTCTTGAAAGAACTGCAAACACTCACCAGGGATTGCATCAAACGTGTGCCAGTGAACATGTCATGGTACATGTTTGTAACGCACATTGCAAATGCATTCTTGAAAGAACTGCAAACATTCACCAGCGATTGCATCAAACGTGTGCCAGTGAACATGTCATGGTACATGTTTGTAACGCACATTGAAAATGCATTCTTGAAAGAACTGCAAACATTCACCAGCGATTGCATCAAACGTGTGCCAGTGAACATGTCATGGTACATGTTTGTAACGCACATTGCAAATGCATTCTTGAAAGAACTGCAAACATTCACCAGCGATTGCATCAAACGAGAACCAGTGAACATGTCATGGTACATGTTTGAAACGCACAATACAAACGCATTCTTGAAAGAACTGCAAACACTCACCAGGGATTGCATCAAACGTGTGCCAGTGAACATGTCATGGTACATGATTGTAACGCACATTGCAAATGCATTCTTGAAAGAACTGCAAACATTCACCAGCGTTTGCATCAAACGTGTGCCAGTGAACATGTCATGGTACATTTTTGTAACGCACATTGCAAATGCATTCTTGAAAGAACTGCAAACATTCACCAGCGATTGCATCAAACATGAACCAGTCAACATGTCATGGTACATGTTTGAAACGCACATTACAAACTCATTCTTGAAAGAACTGCCTACATTAACCAGGGATAGCATCAAACGTGTGCCAGTGAACATGTCATGGTACATGTTTGAAACGTACATTACAAACGCGTTCTTGAAAGAACTGCATACATTCACCAGGGATTGCATCAAACGTGTGCCAGTGAACATGTCATACTACATGTTTGTAACGCACATTGCAAATGCATTCTTGAAAGAACTGCAAACATTCACCAGCGATTGCATCAAACATGAACCAGTCAACATGTCATGGTACATGTTTGAAAGGCACATTACAAACTCATTCTTGAAAGAACTGCCTACATTAACCAGGGATTGCATCAAACGTGTGCCAGTGAACATGTCATGGTACATGTTTGAAACGTACATTACAAACGCGTTCTTGAAAGAACTGCATACATTCACCAGCGTTTGCATCAAACATGAACCAGTCAACATGTCATGGTACATGTTTGAAACGCACATTACAAACTCATTCTTGAAAGAACTGCCTACATTAACCAGGGATTGCATCAAACGTGTGCCAGTGAACATGTCATGGTACATGTTTGAAACGTACATTACAAACGCGTTCTTGAAAGAACTGCATACATTCACCAGGGATTGCATCAAACGTGTGCCAGTGAACATGTCATGTTACATGTTTGTAACGCACATTGCAAATGCATTCTTGAAAGAACTGCAAACACTCACGAGTGATTGCATCAAACGTGTACCAGTGAACATGTCATGGTACATATTTGGAACGCACATCAGAAACACATTCAACTGAACATATAAAGCATATATCGGTGAATATAAATGAATACATTTTTGGAATGACATGCGCTTACCCGCTCTCGGCCGCCGAGCTGCCCGCCGATGACCCCTGGCTGCGATTGGACAGCTGATTGCCCACAATCTCCCTGCCAAAGCTCGTGCGGCGCAGGAACTTCTTGTCGTTGTGCATGGCCATCCAGAACTTGACCATCATGAGAATGTTCTCGCGCAGCTTGCCGCCCCGCTCGGTCGGGTACAGCTGTGGCCCGCAGAAGTAGTCCAGGCACGCAGAGTAGATGCGCTCCCTGAGGATGCTGCGGATCATCTGGCTACTCAGTGAGTCGGCGTCGCTCTGTAGTAAAGAGACGGCGCTGCTCAGCAGGTTGAACCTGGTGCCCACCACGGAGATGTGACGGCAGCTGAATTTCTCGTCGCCGATAGTGGGCGAGAATGACCGATAGATGAGGTTGGTGAAGATCTCGATCTCGGCCTGGCTGCTGAACTTTGCCGACTCGATCTTCTCGACGATGAAGTTGACCCACACCTACGACGGAAATTGTGGTGTTTGTTCGCAGCGAAATTATCCCCTTCGGTTACGGTGGGCGCCATTTGCGCACGCGATTTCGTTTTTGCCAGTTCTGTACGATGTAGAGAACGGGGAGAAAGATCATAAACGTTATGCTTCTGTCAAGTTGAACTTTCACATGAAATTGAAATGCATAATAGAATAATTAACGAACAACTGACCAATTAAATTTTTAACTAATTACCTGATGGCCCATATTGCAATTTACAAATTGTCGCCGTGGATATCGGAAGGCGGATCCACTTGGAACGAATTCTCGAGATGACACCAATTAACAACAGTAAATCTTAATTTGTGACTGAAGCAGTTGCGTCTGAAAATATGCTCGTCTATATACCACTACTGAAGTCCTCATGCGCGAGAGACAAACGGGGACACACAATGGCAAATGTCACATAAAGAGTTCGCAGAAAGATAAAAAATTTAAGTGGGCCACAGTAGGCCCACGTTTCGATAGGGGGACTTGTGTCCATCAGTACCCTGACAAAGACAACGCCCCCTCGTCTAAACCTACGTTGTTTCCAGGCTGATGCTTTCCTTATTGACCGAGTGTCGGACGCAGACTGCATGAAACAAAAACTATTGTTCGGTTTAACCGCTCACGCTTGACTGCGCTGTTTTGTCGAGGAACGAATTCTCGAGATGACACCAATTAACAACAGTAAATCTCAATTTGTGACTGAAGCAGTTGCGCCTGAAAATATGCTCGTCTATATACCACTACTGAAGTCCTCATGCGCGAGAGACAAACGGGGACACACAATGGCAAATGTCACATAAAGAGTTCGCAGAAAGATGAAAAATTTAAGTGGGCCACAGTAGGCCCACGTTTCGATAGGGGGACTTGTGTCCATCAGTACCCTGACAAAGACAACGCCCCCTCGTCGAAACCTACGTTGTTTCTAGGCTGATGCTTTCCTTATTGACCGAGTGTCGGACGCAGACTGCATGAAACAAAAACTATTGTTCGGTTTAACCGCTCACGCTTGACTGCGCTGTTTTGTCGAGGAAAGAACTGCGTTTTCTCGGCTTCTTGGCATCTACAACATTTTACAATTATGCGACCGCATAACACGTTCAGAGGCTCGTTTACACACATAATTTTATTAATAGTTTTATTAATGAAAAGGTTGACCCGAACCTCGTGCGGCGCGATGTACGGCGCCTTTGGGCGCAGGTCGCTCTTCTCGCCCACGGCGCAGGGATCCGTCTGCACGGGGTCCTTCGAGAAGATGCCTAGCTCGCGCTCGACCGTGGCCAGCCACGCGTTGCACATCTCGTGCAGGAAGCGAAGTTCCTCTTCCGGCTTGGCCGCCAGTAACCACTGCCAGCAGTAGATGGAGTTGCGCGTCGGCTCCTCGGAGAAGTACTCGACGGGCGACCAGCACAGCGCCCGCAGCAGCCTCCGGTCGAGACCCTTCATGCTGACCAGCAGAGCGCATATGCGGAAGATGCACCGCTTGTGGAGCTTCTTGTTGGACGTCCTCCAGCTGGTGTGCAGCTGGTTGAGCAGCTTGCCCGCCAGCTCTTTCCTCGTGTACTCCGTGTTCTTGGAGCTCATGAGCAGGCCTGCCACTTCGCCCGAGTACCGGCAGCGAATCTCCATAGAGCAGACGAACTCGGAGTAGTCCTTCTTCACGCAAGCCGGCCACCGTTCCAGCAGGGATGTCGACTGGGGCGAAGAACTGGCGTTGAGGCCCGCGAAAAGCATGATGCTCTCGATGGCCAGCCCGACGCCCGTGTGCTGGGTCAGCGCTTCGACCATTTCCGAGTTGGCGACCATGTACTCTTGGAGGTGGGAGCGGGTCGCTATGGGCGCCCACTTGACGGCCTCCTGAACGATGCCCTGGCAGTGGGCAGCCAGGTCGCGGACGATAGTCTCCCGGCCGTCCATGGTGTCGGTCAGGGTGATGGAGTACGGGGTGTAGGGGACGATCACCTCCTGACCAGTCTCGTTGGGATCGAGTTCCAGGGAGTAGGCCAGTGCCTGCAAGATGTCGAGCATGGCCCAGAGGACCTACCCGAATAACGGCATGGTTGCAAAGCCCGCAAGCCTGAGTTTTTGCAATGCAAAGCACGTTTCGGTCTCTGAAGCGTGGTGGCTCCTTCCGGCGTCAGCCATTTAAGGACTATTTCCTTTTGCCGGAGGGCAATTTATTTCTGTATCTATCTGCCACTGTACTAATTTTCAACCTTATGACTCACTGAAAGTAGGCCAACACTTCTCAGATGTCGAGCATGACCCAGAGGACTTAGCCAATGGACGGTACGGATGCAACGTGCGGATACGCGAAGTCCAACAAAGCACATTTATCTCTTCGAAGCATGACATACTACCGATAAATACAATTCATAAATGTTTTTCCTTGTCTAAAAACGGACGTCTTAAGAAGAGATGTTATGTTTCTATCTGAATAAGCAAAACCATAAACAAAGTTCTAAATTAAATTTAGCATCTGTGGTTTTACATGCCAAAACCACGACCGGATTATGACGCACGCCATAATGGGTACTCCAGATCAATTTCGAACATCTGGGGTTCTTTAACGTGCCTTAATGCACAATATGCGGGAGTATTTGCATTTCGTCCTCATCAGAATTCGGCGTTTTGAGGACCATTTCGATAAGATTACGTGCGCTGATTGCATGACCATCTCCTGAGATCTTATCAAATAATACCATTTATTATATTCAATTAGATTTCGTCTGTCTTCCTACTTTATTTCAACAATGCATGCTTAGTTTTGCCATTAAAAAAGTCGCAGTTTCGCCCGAAAGGAGAAGCATCGATTGCGATAGGAAATTAACAGAGAGCCATAGGAAGTAAGGATAGTACTTTTATCAGCCAAATCGACTTATAAACATTCGCTGGCTAACTAAATTAACAAGTGTCAGCGCGCACAGCAAACATGAACACATCACACTCAATGACCGCGGACAGTCGCTGTCAAAACGCTGGCGTGAGGAAACGCGGCAGCAGCAGCGAGCAAAGTGCCATTCGTGCTGTTTATCGCTTCAACGCTAACTGAGCCCCGAGAACACACAGCACGCACAAAAGCTACGAGCCGCCGACGCACCTAGACCTGCCCCCAACGCCGATCGCTTTTAAGATACGGCCATGCGACCGCACGCAGCCGCCACATACGCAGTTGCAGCCGGAGTACACTGTAGCCGGAGTAAAATGCCGCCCTCCCCCTCCCTTCCCTCCTCCCGATGCCTCGCAACGTTGGGTGCCTCGCGCGCAGCGAAAGACGGCGCACTTCCGGCCCACTTTCCTGCCTTTCGAGCGGGCAAGATTGAGCCGCATCGGCGGCTCCCCTCGCATGCTTTCACTTGCACATACAGCGTATAGGGCGCGTGGCGACGGTGTTATCGCCCTTGGACTTTATACGGAACTTCACGGCGACGACGACGGCGGCGGCAGAAATTTGTCTGAGTGTCCATATAATTGCTATCGCAATAAAACTGCATATGGGCTAGTTTCCATAATATTTCAATCGTCGACGACTGGCCATTTTGTCGTAAGAATAACTTTCCTTAGAAACGAGTCATCCTTTTCGAAAACAACGGCTTTTCAACTGTGCATTTGCACACGCAACATAAAACGTCTCCCTTCATAAGAGAAGCGAGAACTAGACTGCTTTCGGGATTCCATTTTAAGCAAGCACTGCACCTCAGATAAGGTCCTGTGTCCTCTACGTCCCATTGTTTCCATATACAACCTTTTTGATTAAAATCAAATGGTATTTCAGTCATTTCTAAAAATTCAGCACTTCAATCATACCGCGTTTCACTTTTAACAATCCCGTGTTCTTATGTTTTTCGCTTCCGTTCTGCGTGTTGTGAACGGTGCCGATAAGTTCACGTGTCCTGCAAAAGGCAGTCACGAGCAATAACGCAAAACTAGCTACTAATTAGCACAGCAAAGCATACCTAATATTACACATTTATACTTGGTACATAGTCATTCAATCTCATCAGTCTATGTCTTTAGCATTTCTCGCATATATTTCGCGTCGCAGTATAGCAACAAAACATTGATTAGGATACGTGGTGGCTCATCTATGCATAGCCACTGTATTTGTGAGTATGGCACAGGCTAACCCCTGTTATACATTACTCATAACGCCTGTTACAAGCCCTGCACAAGTTCCCAAGTGTCTTGTAGCCCGACGTGTAACACCGAACGCGTTGCTTCTCTCATCTAAAGGTGCTAACAAACCTACTGCACGTCTCACCTTGCGGCTCCACAGTAAATGCGGGAAGCGATCGATGAAGTTCGAAATAAACTTGTCGGCTACACGCCGAATCTGCTTCTCGGGGTCGACGAACTTCACGAGGAGGAAGACGAACGCCTCCTCCAGCTCGATTTCGCGCTCCCGGTGCTTGGGCTTGTCCTGCATCACGTCGAGAAACATGTCGAAGACCTTATCGGCAACCGCCGACATGCAAATGAACATGCCGCCCTTATCCTTCTGTATGAGCGGGAACTCGAGGTACTGCATCATGATCTGGTACGGGGTCTTGGTGGTCACCGAGTTCTGGATCCTCAGCGCTTCCAGGTCGTTGACCGACAGCAGATAGGTGGCCTGCTGGAAGTTCATCTTGTACAGTATGGTGCTGATCTCGGTGCCTCCCTTGAGTTCCTTCAGCAGCTGGAACTTGACGTCGTTGAGGTCGACGATGGCCGCGGTCTCGTGGCGCACGGGGTTATTGAACTGCAGGATGGGTCTCAGGTGTTCCTTGCACACCAGGATCGGCGACTTGAGCGCGATGTCGGCGGTTCCGTAGTACCAGTCTATGGGCCACACTCCGGACAGCACGGTGAAGCCCATAAGCGAGGCGTAAAGCCAAAAGTCCCAGAACAACTTGTGCATCCGCGGCTTGGCACCAACCACGGGGTCCATGCGTTGCACCAGCGCCGAGATGACAGGTATGAGAACGCCCATGTTGGCGGCGCAGCCCGAGTCCTTGAAGGCCAACTGGTTCTCACAGTAGCGGCACCCGTCGAGCCCGATCTGCACGAACAGCTCGAGAAGAGTACTGAGAAGCTCGAGCTTCTCGTCGGCCCCGTCAATGCCAGAGGCCACCTTGACGAGGACCTTGATGACGGGCAACGCGACGTGCTTGTAGCCGGGAAACCTGAAAGTAAGCACTCGAGGATGTTCATTTTGCTCGTTCCAGTGGAAAAAATTGGGGCCATATTTAGGCAGAACGAAAGCGACTGATTAGCGATCTGCGGTTTCCGAAGCACAGCTTTTGCTGAGAACAGAGCCTTTGTAAGTGAGATAATCACGTAAATCTACGATAAGATTTGGCGCCACTGCTGCGAAAACATAGAACACACGTGCACACGTGCCATTTGCACGTGTGCAGGTGCCACAAACCCGTTACACACGTGCCATTTATAAAAAGTCACAGTTTCGCCTGAAAGGCGAAGCATCGATTGCGATAGCAAATTGGTAGACAGCTATACGAAGTAAGGATAGTAGTTTTATCGGCCATATAAAGGTGCAAATATTCGCTTACTAACTAAATAAACAAGCACAGTGTCACGCGCGCACAGGTAAACATGGACACATCTCGCTCGATGATTGCGGGAGCTCGTCAAAACGCTGGAATGAGAAATCGCGCCAGCGGCAGCGAGCAAACTGATCTTCGCGCTGGCTCTCGCTTCAGCGCGAACGAAACGTCGAAAGCGCAGCGCATACGAAGCTACCGGCACTCGGCGAATGCCCTTAGGCCCATCGCAGATCGCTTTGAAGATGAGGCCGCCGCGGGCGCACACTTCAGCCGCGTCGCAGATCGCTTTCAAGATAGCTCCATGAGCAGCAGCCGCGTAAGCAGAACGCAGCCTCCCGTCTCCGTCGCCTCCTCCCCGTTCCTCGCGCGTGAGCGAAGATCGTGTGCTTCCGGCCGCCTTCCTCTGTCGCGTGCGCGAGATTAAGCTGCGGTTGCCGGCTCACCCTCGCACGCCTTCACTCGCACACACAACGCACGGCGCGCGGCGACGATTTTATCATCGTTGGACTTTATACGGAACATCATGGCGACGACGACGGCAAAAATGTGCTTGGAGTGTCCATATATTGTTATCGCAATAAAACAAGGCAAGAGTGTCACAAGAAGCTCAACAAAGTATTTCTAGGGCTGGAGCAGACGTTTCGACAAGTGGACCTGGGCCGGTATTTTGTAGCGATGCCTTTCCGGTAATAATGCCTTTTCGCGCTTATCGCCCTTTGTCAGTGGTTAGAGCAACGGTCCGCTCGCGTTATCAACGGGATCAGCCGGCCGTGAGCGGTGGATGATAAGACTAGTATAGAATAAGTCATAAGGCATCGCTACAAGATCCCGGCCCTGGCTAGTTGTCGAGCTAGGGAATGGTTTACGCTGGAACCAAACTTTCGACAGGGAGACAATGGTTGCCAAAATTTCCACAAGTCCCCTTGTCGAAACTGGCCTGATACTAGCTTGAGACATCCCTTGTTTGACCACTCTTGATATCCCAATTTCTGCACGGCAAATTGTAGTCAATCACTCATAGCAGGAAATGGTCATTACGCTGCATTTCAAGTTGAAAGAAAACCCGTTTCGGCCAGTCTTACTGCATTTCTGCAGAGCTGACGGACGTAAGACGATATACTTATAATAGATCAAGAGCAAGTTCGATTAAACTTAGGCATCAGAAATGTTTCCAGCTCTTAGAAAAAATAGAGACCCCCTGAGAAGGACGCAAGACGACAGGACAGAAAGCACACTGGTTTTCAAATGACAGAAAACATTGGCATTAAAAGACTAGCATCCTTCTTGTCCTGTCATCTTTCTTTTTTGTGTGTGTGCTTTTATTTTTCTACTGTGTTTATTTTAGTTGTCCAAGTTCCAACTAGCCCAGATTTCTGCATTCAGTATTTATTCTCACTAGCCATCTTATCCTCGTTCTCTCAACCACGTCTGCCGCACGAGAGCTCACTTGGCGTCGGCGTCGCTGAGCCTGGCCTGCACAGAGTTGGAGACCAGCGTGACCATGGTGAGCATCTTCATGATCTCGTCCCTGACAGACCTGTCCACCTTGGCGACCAGCATGCGGCCCATCTGGTCCACGATGAGCGTGTCCAGCGTTGAAGGGGGCTTGCAGAAGCGCTGCTGGAAGAACTGCAGCACCGACTTCTCGGTCCTGGGCGTGCCCTTCAGCGCCACCGCCATCTTGCCCAACGCCATCACCGTGTTGATGGCGATCAGCGCTCCCTCGCCTCCGCTAATTTCGGCCTGCCGATAACACACAAGGAAGCCCCGACGTCGTCACTTTTGGCGTTGCGAAATCTACACCGTGTGCGCGCTGGGCTAATTCGACGGGGAAACTGTCAAAGGGGCTCAACAGTGCAAAATGTTTAGAAGACATGCCGTATTTTCTGGTCTATAGTCCGAGGACTGTTCGTCCAAAGCTGAAATTTTGCATGGTACGGACTTCATATTATATATATATATATATGGCGCCGTTTTTCAATCTTCCTTAAATCATAGGCACACTTGAATCAAAACAAACGATGGCCAACTTCACCTGCAATTTTTAAAGCAACGCTTTCTTTGCACATCCTCCCAGGTTTGGCGCGGCTGCTGCTAGGATCGACGCCTTCAAATGATGGTAGGTGAGGCGGATATAGTTCTAGAACGAACATAGTTGCATATACAAACATACGTATGCAAAAGGTAAGTGGGCGCCGTATGCAAGTTCCAACAAACAGGCTTATACAGGGCGTCCCAACTATCATGCACCAATATTTTAAAATATGCATAAACAATTATGGGGTTTTACGTGCCAAAACCACGTTCTGGATATATGGGGGAACTCCGGAATAATTTGTACCACCTGGGTTCTTTAACGTGCACCTAAATTCAAGTACACGAGTGTCTTCGCATTTCGCCCCCATCGAAATGCGGCCGCCGTCTCCGGGATTTGATGCCGCGACCTCGTGCTTAACAGCCCAACACCATAGCAATTAGACTTTCCTTAATTGTTTCTAATTATTCCGGACACTTAATTAGGTCTTTACTGTACTAAACTTGTGCTCTAATGTCATATCTATCTTCAACCATAAATAGAACTGTCGATATCTACCTCTTTTTTTAATTTTTTATGATTAATTTTTAATTTCGTCCCACCTCTGTGACAAACCGAAAGTCGGTCCCTAACCGGAAGTTGCTGCGCAGGAAACAAGAGTGTCACTCGGTGCTCGTGTCACTAACAAGTTTGCGTTGCTGTACAGACCTTTATTATATTTGTACCGTGTTTTTTCCCCACGTACACGCCTACGTCATGGTTGGCGAGCCCCGGCGTCGTTATTCGATCGACAGACTCGACAAGCCAAGCCAACTCATCGAAAACGCCAAGCGAAGGCAGCGCCACTTATCTACTCACTACAAACGAAGGCTTATCTGCACATTGTAAGTTTGAAAAAGGAAAAAAACTTACAATAGAAAAAAGTGTACTGCATTTCAATACTAATAAAAAGACCTGGAACAGCGTACACTAGTAGAAGGTCACGTGATAGGTAACTTATGCGTCTTCATGTTTTTGCCGCTTGGGGCGCCAAAGGTCACTTTTCGCGACTTTTAGTGAAGCATTAAAAATATAAATCTACGTTCAATGAGAAAGACAGGGCTCGTTTTAGCCAATACGATAGGCAATCTTTCCATCAGCGGGGTTATCTTGATTCTTGTTCTGAGCGGTTGTCGGTCCCTTTAAACTGACGTCCACAGAGATTCCACCCATAGGACTTCCGCAAACATCATGCGTCCTAAGAGTACCAATGTCTCGCGACGCAGACGCAGCAGCAATGAGATGGAGTGGGGTGAAGCGCTAGAGCATATCACGTGAAATTTCATTACGGCTTTGAGCGAGGATGCCCGTTTACAGGAGGCGTTAGATAACGTCACCAGCGCACAGAGTGACATATTCTATCGCTACGAGGCGCTAGGGCGCATTGCCTGATAGAGGCGCAACAGAAGCTGTCACCGGTCATGTCTTTAACAGTTCCGGCGTAATGCCAAAGCTCGCATTCACGAAGTTAATACGCCAAAGCTATTGGTAAAAAATAGATCGGCAGCTAATCAGCTTAGAGATATTGTTTACACCTCAACCCGAAAATGACGGGTCCTTGTTAAGGATAACTGCAATACCATGCTTTCGCGGACTGCATATGGCGCTGGAAGCGATTTCGGGAGCCGGGAAAACGTCATCGCTGCCACGTTTTGAATAACACCGTCGGGCCAATGAGAAGCAGCTCTCACGAACAAAAATTAGCTTTGTGAATTGTGCGTCACTTCTGTTCCAGTTTCGCACGCACCTGGAACAGCCGGTTTGAAGCGGAAGCCAGGTACGCCTGCACAATCTCGGGGTCACGCTCGATGCCTACCCGAAGCACTCCGCACAGGCAGTCGATGCCTGCGTCACGCACCTGCGAGTAATTCGGTTCGGAACGTTTCGCCGCAACCCGTAGAGATGTTTGGCGCGATTACTTTTCAGTCAAGTGAACTCGGCGACTTTGTGGAGAGAATTGATTGCGCACCAGCTGATATCAAACACCCAAGTAAGTACACTAGATACCTCTCAAGATCTCTGGCATCACCAAAGATATCCGCAGCGCAGCTGTCTGGTGCATGATTAAAGAAGACAAACATGGCATTTATTTTACCTGCGAACAACGTTTCAGCGGAGGAACTGCGTAGAATGTTATGGAATGGCACACCAATTTCTTCTGACTTAGTACTGTCGTCCAGGCGCGGATCCAGGGGGGATGTCCGGATGTCCTGACCCCCCCTCAGATTTCTGTATCGCCCCCTCGCTGATAGGGGGATGGCACTGTCACAAAAAAATATGGCCACCAGCATTCTTAAAAATAATTTTTCGTGAGTACCAGTGGTATCAGCCATGTAGAAGTAAAGCTAGCTCGCTCACAAGCTTAGTTGTACTCTGTAGGGGTGTTGTGTAGCGAAGTTGCCGTAGTTAATTTTTCTCATGAACACCTTGGACCTCCTGGCGCCGGCCGTGCCTTACTCGTCCCGTCGGTGGCGTCGTATGAACGAGGGGATGTCCCTTTTGCCAAGCACGCCTTCGCGCCTGATCAACTTAGTTCCGCATTGGGGTGTCATCGGTTGCCTCATTTGCTGTCATCGGTTCTGCGACCAACCTGCTTAATGAAAGAGGTCTCTCGCTGAAGTGTTCATATATAAATAATAACAACTAACAGCTAAACTAAGAACTACGCATAGGTAACTTTTTTTTAACTGTAGCCCTCATTGTGATCACAGTTACACGTTGACAATATCCAGTACGAGCACAGTACCGTTCGTACGCTACAAGTTTTTCATTGTAACTTCGCAGTTTTATTGTCGTACATTTAGCATAGGAAGCTCAAAGCCGCCGGATCCGTTTATCTGAGTGGGCGTTCTCGCGGAGCGGGGCGAAGCCTCGAGCAGCGGCTGGAAGTGGGGGAGCGTGAAGTCAGCGGCCAACGCCAGCGCGCGGGCCTAGGATGGCGTCGCGTGGTTAGAGAAACGGTAGCAGATGCGCGCCTTGTGTAAAAGGATGGCGTCGCGTGGGAAACAAAACATGAAGACGCTGGCTCGCGCTCTCGGCTACTACGCCACATCGTTCTTCTTGTAGGTGGCGTCGTGAGTCTTCATACGCGGTGATTCGCATATCGTAAACAACCAGCCTAGTGGTTGCCGCGTTGGAGTGGAGCGTTACGCCCGTATTAAGGAACGTTCCTCTAGTCAACACAACACCTCGACTCAAGAGGAAAGATAGCACCGCCATCCCTCCAAAGAAGAAGAAGTTAGAGGCAGTCGTGTTTCTACACAGTTTCACTTGGAAGAATTCTTCTAGCATGTCTATGCTCCGAGATATCCAACTCCGAATTTTAATGGTCGTTCGCATGATTACGCATGCAAGAGAGTGAGGATCGGCGCAAAGCTCCCCCCTGATGTGACGCGGCTGTTGGGTGCGGCGTTTAGTCTGACAACGCGGCGGAGGCATTGGCAAAAATAATAACTGCCCCCCTTCCCCTCACGGCTGGCGAAATAAAAAAAAAAATCGAAGAACCCGTAACCGCTGTCGTAACACGCGACCGCGCAGCCTGTAAAGATGGCGGCAGCTGCCATGCCTAGGTCACTCTAGCCATGCCGAGATAATGGCGCGAGCGGAGAAGCCGGAGGGCAGCGCGCGTGCGTAATGATGACTAGACGATCGGGCATGGTCCTTGTTTGGGCTACGCAAATAAAGTGACTGCTGATTTCCAAGTATTGTAAGTTTTATTGAAATCAAAAGCAACAACTGCACCATCAACAGGAGAAACCTTTTTAGCTATGCTAACGAATATTTCATACTGCCGCTTTAACTTTGGTGTTGTCATGCACAAATCTCATGACAACACTTCACCCATCAAGATGTCAATGCCCTAAAATGTTCAAAATGCCTCCCTTCCACAGCAAAGCAAAGCATAAACCGCTCTCGCGTCGAGTCGATAACTCTGCGCAGTACAATTGAAATTTGGAGTCGGATATCTCGGAGCACGAACACGCTAGATTAATTCATCCGACTGATACTGTGTAAAAACACGACTGCCTCTAAGTTTTCAATACAAACATACCCACTTACTGCAGTCGACAAAAAATAATTGTTCAATTTTAGTTAATTGGGCTGCTCACAGCGTAATTATCACTTCACTTTGTGCCCCCCTGGCCACATAACTTATTTGCACAGGTGGTTTTCGCGTGCCTCCCAGTGCCTAATTTTAAGAAAACCATAAAGCTTAGTTTTGAACACCCTGTAATATCAGGCATAGCTGCCAAGCACATGGCTGTATTGGGTAACGTCCTTTTCCTATAAGCTCGGAGAAACCGATACCTGGCTTCGCTATAGGGCTTCTTCCTCTTTCTGGGGTTTTACGTGCCACAACCAGTTCTGATTATGAGGCACGCCGTAGTGGAAGACTCCGCATGAATTTTGACCACCTGGGGTTCTTTAACGTGCACTACAACGCAAGCATACGGGCGTTTTTGCATTTCGCCTCCATCGAAATGCGGCCGCCGCGGCAGGGATTCGATCGCGCGATCTCGCGCTCAGCAGCGCAACGCCTGAGCTGACTGAGCCACCACGGCGGGCTACAGGTGTTGCTCTAGCCGTATAAAACACGGGTTTATCGTGCGCAGAAACGGTGAACTTAGGTAAATAATAAAGGCTACTATCATCATCATCATCATCATTGACAGAAGCTGACCCCCCCCCCCCTCAGAAAAAACCTGGATCCGCTCCTGCTGTCGTCTCGTTTCCCTTTTACTATTAAATGGTTATGCTCTGGCATGCCCGCTTCGAACGCCGGGACAGGCCAACACAAACCTAGAGGGCAACAAGTTGTCACACACGCGAGAGTAACACGATGATATACAAAGGAAACCCAGACGGATTTCTCTGAAATAAACCTTCACGTTCCAAGAAAAATTGCGCGGAAACAATCCACGACGATTGTACATGTACGGAAACAGCCGAACGGCTTCCAGAAATCTATTCGCTTTATTAAAGTAACTATGCGTTCGGAGACATATTTCTTGCAGTGCGGATTTACATTCAGTGGTTGCTGCTTTATTGCGTAATTCCGAAGGGAACAGTGCCTTTAACCAGTGATACAGTGTAGGTAGCTTCTCATGTAAGTCAATTTGTGCGGCGCGAGCCCCGGCAAGAAAGGCGCCTGCCATCCTTCTCTTCCGCCGCCGGAGCCCTCTCCCGCAGACCCCACATGGGGAGAGGGTGGCGTGAGAGGAGGAGGTATGTCCGTCCCGAGAGCTTCACCGCAATATCTACATTTTCTTCTTCAATAAAATCACTACTACTACTACACCTTCAGACGCCCCAAAGGTGGTGCGTCTCACATAGCCATAATAGTTGGTGACGAGCGCACCCCAAAACTGAATTGCGCCAGACCACGTGCCCTTTACAGTGGCGTCTTTGTAGAACCCCGAAAACTGGCGAAAAAAAAAGCCAAAACAACCCATTCTCTTCAAAATGCGTCGTGGTCCGTGTTATCGGGCGTGGGAATAAAATCTTTCTGCGGCGTCAGCTGTACCATCTTATACTGCGCCACGGATGCTCGGACGCACCTGTCTCAGCGCCGCCTGGCAGATGGTTCTGACGCCGGCGTTGTCCCCGCTGACGAGCTCTTCCATGCACTGGTAAAGCTTGAGCAGGACGGGTGCTGGAGCGCCCAGGAAGTCGCGCGCGGCTAACATGCAACCGTCCACGATCAGGGGAAACATCTCGGCCAGCGTCCTGATGCCGTTCAGGCAGCTGATGAGGATAGGCAGGTGACCTGCACGAAAAATCTAGGGGCTGACCAGGCTGCTCGATTTTCATTATGATTATCATCATCATCACCAGCAGCAGCACAGCAGCAGCAGCAGCAGCAGCACAATTGTTGCAGAAATATTCGAAGCTTATTGTCAAAGCAAGCGAACATGTTGTGCCGACTGCAGAAATTAAATGCACACACGAGCAGTACTTCCGAAGCATATTGTGACATTGTTAAATGTGTTTGATGATGGCGGTTCAAATTATCGTCCACATGTTTTCGTAGATGGGATAACAGTGTGATGGCGCGGAACCACTGCAACGGTGTGGGATTGAAAGGCAAGCAATAAAAGGGGGTCACAGGAACATTGAGACTATAGACGTATTAAACAGTGACCAAACCAGGAGAGCCTCGGCATATAGAGCCAAGGCTTCGACGCGAAGACTTGTAATCATCTCCCAATCCTCTTCTAGTGTTACCTGAACATTGTGCGTGTGTGTATACTGTGAGATGTCTTCTTTAGCGCTCCACGTGCTGGCTCTTGCGCGGCTCACTGACAAAGAAAACTAATGTTGTTGAAACGTTGGCTCCAGGATGAGCCCGATGAATATTTCTTTCTTCGGTCATCGTTCATTGCTCTACTAGAAATAAATTTCCATGGTACCCTGGTCTACATTTGAATCCACTGCTCAAAGCAACTCGCAAGTGCATATATCTTTAAAGCCGGTCACGTGGTCACATATATATGACCGTGACCAACTGACCGGCTTCCACCACTTCACACACACACTTTTATCCACTTTGACACTCATGTTGCTAACGCATTAAGGAACTGGTAACCATGTCCACTCACAGCGTCTATTCGAATGCACTAGAATAGAATGTCTCTGAAGCAACTCGCAGTATCTTCTTTATTCGAGAGGCGACGCTGTGCTCCACGTGGTAGAATCAAGCGATAGCTTCAATACAAGATCCGACTGGTAAGTGCAATGGTAGGAATGACCCAGTTGCAGATACACCCTTCTTAAACACTTCCTATTGAGCGCATGCTTTCAATTAGACTATAAAACGGTTGTTCCATTGCCGACGCACTTGAGTAGGAACACGATGACACGAGCGTTGCCTGAGGCGCTTTTCAGACTCTACAAACCAGTCCGAAGTGTATTAGTGATACATTCATTAACCTAAGACGTGAATCCGATTAGATTAGCAGATTTCTTTGAATGCGCGTGTCGTTGTCCATTGACCAATGTACATGAGCATGACTGAAGGGCAGTGTGCTGTATATATTTATTTGCTTTACAGAGTAAAGAATTAATCGAAACTAAGCACTCGTATCTTCGCATTTGCTGTATTCATTTCTGCATCTAGCGCACAAGACAAGGACAGAGTGAAGAACCGACGAAGACATGCACTAACTTCCAACAGATTTATTTTCAGAAGCGTCACACTCACATATAAGAGTTTTGGTAACAGCGTGCGCAACCGAATTTGTAACATTCTGACATCACATACGATGATCAGTGCAAAAAAGACCAGTAAAACCTATAAGAATATAAGATGGTTGGATTGCTCTTTCTGAAAATAAATCTGTCCCAAGTTAGCGCCTGTCTTCGTCGGTTCTACACTCTGTCCTTGTCTTGTGCTGTGCGCTAGATGTAGAAATGGAACAACAACATGCCCAAACTTGCGTTATTTCATGTCGTATTCGCTCCTTTTCGTGATGGCTTCTTTTTTTTCCCACAATGCGCAAGTTCCGAAGCTGATTAGCCAGCCCTCCTTGGTTATTAAAGGTGAGAAATCTGTTCTTCGCCATTCAAGGTTTTGTAACTACCGCAAGTGCCACGAGATGTCGACTATACACAACGCACTATAGCTTATGCAGCCTGAAAACTTTTCAAACAGGCTGTACGTACCAAGTGCAAGCTTGAGACCATGCGACGCGTTGAGCTTCTCGGCGAGCTTCCCGCAGAGCAGGTCGGCGCCGTTCTCCTCCACCTCGGCCCAGACAAGGATATCCACGCACGCGGCCACCGTCTGAACGCTGGCGCGGAACCGGTGAGCGCACGTGTACTGATAATCCTTCTGTTCCTGTTCGCTCGCGTCGTACGCCTTCACCTGCCACCGCCAAGAACAGCGCACGGCGCATTGCAGCAAATTCGCATTCTTTGACGTACTAGAAGACGACGGGGCCGTTCCAATGCCCCGCTGCCTACACCTAAAAAAAAATCACTCTCCTGCGAGCGTTACCATCCACCAAGTGTTTCAGCAGCTGCGAGGACTGAACCACTTCTAAAACTGCTAACGCTACTATCCAACAAGCGACTCGGAAACAGGTAAGAGCGTGCCACCTCCCGAAACAACCATCCTGCCAGTGTTGGATAGCAAGTATACCGGCAGCTGTGAGGACTGTGCTACTTCCAAGAACACCGTCATGTAAAACCTCATCATCCATCAAGTATGCCGGCAGCTGGGAGGAGTGTAGCACTTCCAAGAACACTGTCATGTAAGCGTTACTATGCGAAAACCACCAAGGCAACTGTTTATGGAATGGACTTCACCCCCGCGAGCATTCTAAAAAGTGCATGATGGCCACTTCTCGTGCAGCACACGAAGAATGTGCTTGGCTAGGTAATCTGCGCCCGCCATAGAGGCCCGAACAGGGGCTTTAGTTTTGATTAAACTGATAGCAGTTACTTCCTCCTACCCCCACCCCAACCCCCGCCGTTCGCCAATTCCGCACCCCACTCACCTGTATGTCCTTCTGGCCGGCGAGGAATAGATGCTTGGCAAGCTTCTGGATGTCCTTGGCCAGGCTACAGAAGAGTGGGGAGGTGTGCTTCCACTCCTCCTTCTCGGCGAGCGTGTAAGAGCAAAGCAACTCGTAGAGCAGGTTGACCCAGACAAGCTTGAGTACCTCGCCGAACGAGCGATAAGGGTTCACGGCGATCTGGCCGCTCTGGTAGGCTTCCATGGCGCATTGGTCGAGGTACTCGATCATCTCGTCAGACAGGATGCGGTCAGCGTACGCCAGGATCAGCTGCGAGCCGGAAAAAATAGTCTGGAAAACTAACCAGAAAAGACGAGTTCAAAGCGCGTGTCTTAAAGTGGTAGCTGTTAGTACCTTTTCTTTTTTCTTTGCGCACAAACAAGGCCTCACGGCCTAGGCATTCAACGAATTTATAAAGCTGGTTAGTCCTTATAAAACCAAGGAGGTTCGTGTAGACGAGACGAATTATGTAGGCGAACATACAGAACAGAACGAAGTCTTGCAAGACAGCTGACTTAAATATTCCTTAATCATCCACTGGAGAATTCGATGTTCAGTATCTTCAATTCGTCGAACGCAATGACAATGGAACGTTTGGGATCTCTAAAATCCTTCGTTGTACACGTCACTTCGTTGTAAAGATGGCACACCGTACCGCTCACAATAAAGCAGGGTACGTACAATTAGCAAAATAAGACCTTTATTTAGAACGAATTCAAGTGATAGTTAGCTAAAGGTATTTCTTGAATTTCTGCAAGTACTCCATCCGACGGATTGGCGCACCTGGATCTTATTGGCCGAAAACCTCATGTGGCTCTTGCGCGCGACCTCGGGCCGCTCGGCAATGATTCGCATGAGGCTGAAGCTCGAGCCGAACGTTCGGAACAGGTACGTGGACGCCTTGAACACGATGGGCGTCGTGATGTTCTCGTACGGCAGCAGCCCCTCGCGGCGCTCGCGCGCCGCCCCGCGGCACGCCCTGGTCATCCAGTAGTCAACCATGGCGCGTCGCGACACCATTATCGGGTTGTACGTCTCGGCACGCTTCTTTTTCTTGGCGTAGTTCTCGACGCCCAGCTCGTCCTCGATGAAGTCCACCTTCTCCGGTGGCGGGAAGATCTGGGAGATGATGAACGGCGGCTCGGGGCTGGTACGGCCCAGCGCGCGGCACGTACCGAGGATCAGCGGAACCACTGTTTGGCCGACCTGGAACAGATAGTGCGAGACGGTTGCTAAGAATGCACCAGTTGCACGCCTCGATGGTCATATTACAGCGATAGCTGTGAGGGATCCTGGTCAGCGGCACGGCTGTCTGGTCGGCGTGACAACACTGTTGCGCTCTGTCGAGCGTAAGGAGGTGTGGAACCATAGGTCGCGTCGCACGCATCCAAGATGTGAGGTCTCCCGAAAACACTTCACCCTCACGAGATGAGACTGAGTGAGGTCGCCACAACTAGTTGGATGTTGAAAGCGAGATCTATCCTTGTGAGGTCGTCTGTCCACCTTAGGTTATGGTCCAGTCAAGCTGCAGAGCATGACGTCACCGAAATGCGGCGGCGCTGCCGCCACACTAAGTGCAGGCACAACAAGAATTTGCTAGACGAACTCGACTGGCGTAAATTTTTCCAGAAGGCAAAAGTAATGGCCGTGTACGTGGCCAAGTGATAAAGTTACTTGGCAAATGTCCTTGTTCCAAGAAGCAAATAACAAGGAAGAAAACTGGCAGGGCTGGAGAGCACGGGCGTTATGTTTTTGAGAGGTGGAGCTCGTTCTGAATTCTCAGTTATATATATGCTACAGCGGCAGAGCGGTCGACACTCGCCTTGACGTTGAGCGCGGCGGCCGTGCTCGAGGGCTCCGAGCTCGCCGAGCTGGCGGCATGCGCGCTGGCGCAGATGCGCACCAGGGCGCCGAGGAAGTCGAGCTGGCAGTTAGTGACCTCCTCGCCCAGCTCGTCGCAGTGGTGGGCCACGTCCGACAGCACCGCGTGCAGCAGGAAGCAGAAGCGCTCGCGCACGGGCAGCCGCTCGTCGGGCTCGTACTTGACCTCCTCGACGAAGCTGGCCTTGAGCAGGCCGCGCAGCAGCTTGATCAGGTACGGCACGATGCGCTCCCGGTGCTGGAAGCCCGACTCGACCAGGTACACGCTGAGCGACATCACGGCGTCCTGGCCCCGCTGGTCGATGCGGAACACGCCGCGCGACAGCTCCACGGGGCAGGCGGCCATCACCTTGGCCACCTGCGTAAGTATACAGGACGCATTTCGCAGCGTACAAACTGTCAAGAGAGACCCGCAACGCCTTTTCTTCAAGCTTGAACACACTGATATTATAGTATACGAATATATTCCCTAATTATTTTTTACAGCGAAGCTGTTCTAGTTATCCGTAAAAAGTGCCGCCTGCTGCCGCAAAACCTCGCCGAGCTATGACGTCACTGCGTTGGCTAGCAACCAGGGGCCGTATTCTGAAACGTTCCCCTAGGCGAAATTTTTTTTCGCTTTCAGGGTGCGCGCTAATTGGCTGGTTGAGCAAAATTGAATGACGTCGGGCTCAACCACCCAATCAGCTCATCCAATTTTGCTAAAACAGCCAATCAGCGCACGCCTGAAAGCGAAAAAAGAAATTTCGCCTAGGGGAACGTTTCAGAATACGGCCCCACCTCGCGGAGCGGCGTGTGCCTCGCCTCCTCTCCATGCCGTGCATATGTTGGCTTGAGACGGGACGTTAAGGAAAGGCAAGGAGAGCATGCTCGGGAAAGGGAAAGAGAAAATGAGGGCGAGATAGAGAGAGAAAAATTGTAGCAGCACCAACGAGGCAACGCGCCGAGCTGCTGCCGATGCCGCCCGCGTTGCCTAGCCGCGCATGCGCCGAAGCAGTAGCGATGATGTCCCCTCGTGTTGCCTAGTAACCGCCGGCGCAAGTGCGCGCTCTCTTCGCCCGACACAGATACGGCTCCGCCCAGCACCCGCCAGGTGCGCGCTACTGCGCATGCGCCGTGATGTCATCCCGGCATGTCGTCTGCTGCGCGCCGCCCTTACACTGTGCATAGCTTTGCCCAGTGTGCATGCGCTTGGCCTCGGAGTTTGTCATAAAAGGGGCTGCGTCTAGTCGTGTCAGCTTTCGCTGGATATCGAGAGGCTAGCCTCCAACGCGTTCAGCGTCGGCAAGAAACAGCGTTCTTGGCACTATGCCAACCTTGGTTAGCCTGTCTGCGTTTGTGGCATGCCAGGAACGCTGTCGCTCGCAGGTGCCGACGCGTCCAGCGCTAGTCACGCGAAATGTCGCGAAAGAGAAAGTACCTCCGAAAATGATCGCTCGAGAATACCTTCCTTACATGTGTAGTAAAGTTAAACCAAGTTAAGGCCTAGCAGCAACCAAGTTAATACCTAGCAGTATTATCCAGTAAGACTTGAGGATCGAAAGTTTCTCTGTGCCTAAGCTTTGCACGACCGAGTGCAAACTTGCCCGTTTTTTATATTATTTTTGCGGAAGAAAAAATCAACGGGGAAATCTATAGTTACAAAATATTAACGTAATTCACAAAGACAGGTTGTTCATTCTTTTTTGTGCACAGCAGGCCAGTCATTAGCATCGTCTTCTTTAGCGCCGAGCTCTGCCTTTTTGATTGTGTAGATCGTCATAACCATATGTGACAAAGTCACGTTCCCTCTGGCTTGTGACTATCACCAAGGAAGCATGATTTTCACCCAGGGCACTTCAAGTGTCGAAACCAAGCAGAGTTTCTTGCAACACAAAACATCCAATCACAGTAATCGTGCTGTACTTCTTACGCTGGAGCCGCATGTGTATTCGAATCGCTGTGAAATGCATTCATGCAACGCTCAGTATTAATCTGGCAAATTGCGCGCGTTTCATTAAAATATTTCACGAGCAATGACACATTGTTAAAGAGGAAGCAGCAGTGATTTCTACTTTCGCTTGCACCTCACGGCTTTTAATTTAGTATCTGCAATGCCCGGTACCACAAAAAAGAAGTACCCAACATGCCAGAACAAAATTCATCTATCGGGCGTCGTAGCTGCTTTTAAAGTGGGCACTCACTACGGTGAGGGGGCCCCTCATAATAGTATGCAGTATTTTTACTCATCGACCCCACAAGATCGTAAAATGAAACGAACAAAGCAGTAGCAAGACTCATCCACACGTACCCAGGTACAGAAGATGAACTCCTGGAGCAAATCCAATGCAAATGATTTGGCTCCACCACCCCTCCTCCCTATCAGGGTACGTACCAGGGGGCCCAAATCATACCCTCGACAGCCTCATTATGGTTGATGAGGTCTATGCCACCATCCGCAGCTGCACTCGTAATACGGCCACCGGTGCTGATCATGCCAACTATGGCCTCATAAGGAACCTCAGCGATGCAGCAGTGTAGGGCCTCACAATGTTCCTCAACGCACACTGGGAACAAGGTACAGTTCCGCCCGAATGGAAACATGCAGACACTATTCTGATCCCGAAACCAAGCAAGGCACTTCAGATTGAGAATCTTCGACCTATCTCTCTGACCTCGTGCCTTGGCAAAATTTATGAAAGAGTGATTACCACCCACCTCCAGAACTACTTAGAAGACCATTCACTCCTTCCTGATATCATGTTTGGTTTCCGAGCGCGCTTATCAACCCAAGATGTTTTTCTCGAAATCAAAAAGGAAGTCATCGAGACAGTACCCCAACACGGGGCACACATTCTCTTGACCCTGGATATAAAAGGCGCTTTTGACAATGTTAATCATCAGGCTGTCCTCGACGGACCTTGCTGAACTCAACTGCGGCCATCAAACCTACGAGTACGTCAAGACCTTCCTTACCAATCGCACTGCGACAATAGGGCTGGGCACACTTCGTTCTGCCTCACTAAGCGTCCCCAACAAAGGAACCCCGCAGGGGTCAGTTATCTCCCCGCTGCTTTTCAATGTAGCTATGATAGGCTTCGCGCGGAAACTCCAACAAATTGAGGGAGTCCACCATGCGCTTTATGCGGATGACATCATGCTATGGACCACACAGGGCTCCCTCGGAGAAAAAGAAGCCAAGCTGCAACAAGCTGCCACCTGCGTGGAGGACGACGTACGTGCATGTGGCCTGGCCTGCCCTACAGAGAAGTTGGAGCTCATCCGCATCTGGCACGGAAAGAGCAACAAACCCAACAACCAAGATCCCGGCCATCGACTACGCATTATACTGGCCGGGGAAATTTTGGGGCGTATTATGGGCATATATTGTAGGAGTCATGAAGAGGTAGTGACCGAATGCTGCACCAGGGAGGCCAGTTCCTGTTCTGGTGAGGTTCTGGTGAGGGAGTGACTTTAGCTTAGTGGGCCTTCCTAATTTGCTTGCACCTGGACTATAGTGTGACTCTATGACTGCTGGTATCAAATGCCTTCTCAGATTATGAAAATGCATTTGATTCAGTAGAGATACCAGCAGTCATAGAGGCATTGCGTAATCAAGGAGTACAGGAGGCATACGTGAATATATTGTCAAACATCTACAAGGATTCCACAGCTACCTTGGTTCTCCACAAGAAAAGTAGAAAGTTACTTATCAAGAAAGGGGTCGAGAAAGGAGACCCAATCTCTCCAATGGTATTCAATGCATGCTTAGAAGAAGTATTCAAGCTCTTAGACTGGGAAGGCTTATATAGGAGTGAGGATCAACGGCGAATATCTCAGAAACCTTCGGTTTGCAGATGACATTCTCCTATTCAGCAACAATGGGGACGAATTAAAGCAAATGATTGAGGACCTTAAGCGAGAAAGTGTAAGAGTGTGGTTCAAGATTAATACGTAGAAGACAAACATAATGTTCAATAGCCTGGCAAGGGAACAAGAATTCAGGATCGTCAGTCAGCCTCTAGTCTGTAAAGGAGTACTTTATCTAGGTCAATTACTCACAGGGGACCCTGATCATGAGAAAGAAATTTACCGAAGAATAAAATTGGGTTGGACTGCATACGGCAGGCATTGCCAAATCATGACTAGGAGCTTACCACTGTCGTTGAAAACAAAAGTGTTCAATCATTGCATTGTACCGGTGCTAACATATGGGACAGAATCATGGAGGTTAATAAAGAAGCTCGAGAACACACCGCACAAAGAGCGATGGGACGAAAAATGTTAGACCTAACGTTAATAGACAGGAAGAAAGCAAACGGGGATATCCAATATTCTAGTTGACATTAAGAGGGAAAAATGGAGCTGGGCTGACCATGTAATGCGTAGTATTGATAACCAGTGGACCATTAGAGTCACAGAATGGATACCAAGAGAAGGGAAGCGCAGTCGAGGATGGCCGAAAACTAGGTGGGTTGATGAAGTTAGGAAATTTGCAGGCGCAAATTCGAATTAGCTAGCGCAAGACAGGGGTAATGGGAGATCGCAGGGAGAGAGGCCTGTGATCTCCAATTGCTGATGATATTACCCTGCTTATCTTTCAGTGCATACATTTTGCCTTGTCCTATGCGAAGTTTTTTGCACATATTGTAATAGTAACTATATAATATATATATATATATATATATATATATATATATATATATAGAGAGAGAGAGAGAGAGAGAGAGAGAGTCAGATCGTTTTGCAGGTCTCCCCCCCCCCCCCCAGCTCGTGAAATAGTTGGTACGTACGCCACTAGCCGGGACCGACGAACACCCCAATAACCCCTAGTGCTACAATGCGGGCTTGTTGGTAACTCCCCCACCAGTAACCCCCTCCCCCCCCCCCCCATCGACCCCCGTCCTATAGCAACATGATCGTTATTCGAATCAGAAAAGGTGTACGGCACCACAAACGACAAGGTGCACGGAGTACGGTGTGCCAAGCTGCACCCACTCATTGCAAGGTTCAAGGATGCACTGCACCACGGCGGCACCTTGCCTTGCACCCCGTGCAATCGAGCATGGGCGTGCAGGGTGCACCGCTGCACCTCGGGAGAATCGAAAGCGCACTGCACTGTTAATAGGTGCAGGAGGGGCAGAGAAACTTGGCTGAATCGAATAAACCTATGGTGTGCCGAGTGATAGTGTCTTCCTGCACGCCCAACGAAATTTAAAAATTATGCTCCGCCCATCCAACAGACAAATCTCGGCGCCGCCCCTTGCTTCCGAGCCGTGCCCTATCGGTCAGCGGTCACCTTGCTCCATGGCGTCGGCTGAAGTCGAGCCAGGCAACGGGACAATTCCATGAGGCCATGCCGGAACGCTGCCCGCTCCCGTTCCTGGGCCAACATGCCGCTGCCGCCGCCGCCATTGCCGCCGGCGACAGGAGCTGGCGTGGCTGGCGTTGCTGGAGTCAGATCGGCCATGTCTGGGCCGGGGGTAGGCCCTCAGGTGAGGGGGCCTCACCGCACCGCCTGCTGTACTGGCGCGCCCGCTGATGATGATGATGCACCCGCTGCACCCGCCTTCGATGACGTCTTCTTTGTCCACACCTATAAGCGCCAGCTGCTCAGCAGCGGAGTGTGCACGAAAACGGCATTAATGTACGGCGACGTCGCAGCAGGATAAGAGCTGTCCGCTAAGCGAAGCACTTCCATACGGTCAGCGATAGGCGAACCCGTTTCAAATCCGGGACGATGGGTTTTTTGCGGTCAACGCGTGCTGATAGCTGCGCCGTTGGTGCGTCTTCACTAGAAACGGCTGGCCCACAAGCGTAGCAATAGGGCGAATTGAAAATATATGGATATACATTATTAAATTCGTAGGAACATTTTACTACGCAGCAGCTAGCCCGAAATCAGAAACAAAATTAATTGTCCCTTAGTGCTTCGCTGAGACTAGTCACCAAGCCTGTGGGCCACAGACTTTCCTCAATTATTGTATTAAATTCTGAGCTACGGGCCATCCTTTTCCATTCCTTTTCGGTAAACGATAAAAGTAAGAAAGAACCGTTCTTTTGGGCGTATTTCCAAGCTATGGAATATGTTTCGGCTCAAGACGAACCATGCGAATGCAGCAAAATGTAATAGCAATAAGTGTGGTCAGAGGTTATTGTCCTGACTTTGACTTCAAATGGAAGAAGGGTCGAATGAAGCGAATTGTGGAACTGTGGGTGGGAGACAGTTCCGACAACTTCGAACCGCATTCAATAAGTGTCGGCACACAGTTAAAACTTACTTCCTACTTCCTTCCATGGAGATTCATGCGCACTTAAGAGAATGAGGAAGCATCAAGGAAAAGTCTGCTACAAGCCTCACTGTAAGAAAAGTTTGCACCCTTGCAGGCGTATCTTCTTTTCAAACTATAATCGCTATCTTGCGCCTGTTTCTTTACTTTAAAGGGGTATTGACACGATATTTTCGAGACTTCCTCTTTGTTTTAAATGAAGGTTCGGTCCCTCTAAATCACACACACGCACACACAAAAAAGTTGTGATAAGCCTCACAGCACCGTAAATAATCTAATATAGCTTTTCTACAGTAAGTGTCGGTTTCGTTTCTAACGCACTGCGACGTCATGACGCACTTGGTAGCAGGAGGGTGTGGCGTTTCGACACTCGCTCTTTCTCGCTCGGTCAACCGCCGTGCTGCTACATTAGCCCTCACGACGAATAGCAGCATACGAGGTGACCTAGCGAGCCAAAGCGAGTGTCAAAACGTCGCAATGTCCTGCTCCCACGTGGCCACGCACTGTTTCATGACGTCAAAGCACAGTATCCTCCTGAAAAACGATCGGTACCGAAACTGGCTGTAGAGAAGCTATTATAACAAATTTTTTACTGCACTCTGAGTCTTGTCACTATTTTTGCTAGGGCTTTGAGCTCTAGGCTCTTCATTTGGTCTTAAGAAAATGAATAGCGGAAAAAAAAAAAAAAGACAGCATTCTTGACTGGAAAGTAGCGAGTTCAGAGTTTACAACAAAAGAAATGCGACAGATGACGGTTATTGTTTGGGGACAAGATATACGCCCCAAAGGGTGTATCTTTTGAAACTGCATGTATACACGGTGCTGCTTCGACGCAACATTCGAAAATGATGTCAAACTTTTTCAGTAAAGTGAGCTTAACTGTTCATATATTGAAACTTTATTCTACAAATGCGCACGTATTTTACGCATCAGCCAAATTAAGATCAGACCAGTAAGTTCTCTCTGATTAGACTTTTCAGACACAAACGTTCACAACTGACTCCACCTACAGAACAGAGAGTGCCTACATCTTGATGGCGCTAGCGAACCTCCCAATACGGGATTCAGTCTCCAGTATATGTTACTCTATGGCGTATTGTCATCATCATCATCGCCGTCCTGTTGAGCGAGCGCCCGCAACCAGAGAAGAGCGTGTGTGTATGTGTGTGCGTGTGCGTGAGTGTTTTTTGGGAAAGTGTGATACGAGTTTGTTGTAATATGCGCGTATCGTGAGACCCAAGTGCTGGCGTGGGAGCGTGTGCCTTACTTTTGTTTTTTTGCTGCCCCCTCGAGATCGTTCCCTAAACCGGGGGTTATGTTTGCACTTACCTTGGTCCGCCAGTAAGTATGCCATACACTGCGCGCTGTCCGGCGCCTTCAAAAAACCTCTTGTTGCCATTCGCCACATAGGCACTTCAGTTTAACGCCTGAAGCTCGCCGCTACGGTGTCGAACTGAAATAAAAATGTGGCAGTCGTAGAACTTGAGACGAGATGCGAGTGCATAAATTTTTTTTTTTAGTACATCTTCGTTTGCTGCACAGCCAAGTGTTTGTTTGTCCTGGCGAAAGGCCCCGGCGTTTTCCTGCGAAAAGAGCGGCCCCTGAAAAAGGCGAAGCCTCGCTTGCGGCGACGTCGGCGTCGCCTATCGCGCGATGTTTATTTCTTCGGCGACGCGGACGATATGTAAATGATCTTCAGTGAAATGTCACTCTCAATGAAGGTCTTACGTTCGCTTTCGCGGATAATGCGATGTGTTCCCGGCTTTGTCAGGCGCCCTGCGTTGCGCATATCGCGCAGTTAAGTTGAACATCTCGCTACTGATCGTCGTCTGACCCAAATCGTACAGTTTACCCGGCATTTCCTTGCCTTTTTTTTTTATCTTCAAGTCATTACGATGTATGCTCTTGCGCTTTTAGTTAACAGTGGTATAGACTCTGCAATGCACGTGAGTGTTAATGCAAGGTAATGGAATGCCGGTGCTAGCGTGCTTTGTGGGGGGTATTTTGACGCAGCCTACGTGAATGTGCGGCGGTGCCGTGTTTCATGCTTGCATTTCCTGTCCTCTCTTGCAGTGGGGAGACTCTGCACAACAAAGACAACGTCATTCAAGGTGGGTTACAGCTGTCCAAGCAATGCGCGGACTCGTGTAGTTTCGTGCACTTGATGCGCTGTCGTCTTCGGACAATCGAAACGTTTTTTCTGCAAACACCGAGTTGCTTTGGCTGACATGTTCCGTGGTGTTCGGTTGATACTGATGTTGGATTGATACTGGCATATCACACTGCAGTGACGCGAACAGAACCAGCTTACAAAGTCCAGAGTTTGTCAGCAGTGGAGCTGTTGATGGCTGTTGTAAACGCGAGTCTACAATTCACACTACGAGCTTGCAGACTGGCGTTTTGAAAAGAAAACATTCAAAATGGTGGACTGTATGATTAGTCATCACTCAGTACAGGTTCTTGGGTATCAATGGTACCTAATGCCATATGCTGTTAACCTGCCACGGCAGCAGCTCTGCAACTATTTAGTTGGTATGGTTGCACATAACCCATGCAAATTCAGGGCTGTCCCAAGAACATTTCAAGTTCAAACGGAATGATTGCAGATGCGGTCTGAACACGGCGTTAGAGTTGATCATGCAGGTACTGATGTACGCAGCCCTCGCACATTGATTTCATTGTCTTAAAGCTTACGATTGTTAGTGCACATTGTCTCATAGCAACACGGTGTTGCATCATCCCCATTTGATGTGCAGTTGCATTGTTCCAGAGTGCATGACTGCTACGAACCAGTATTTGGGGCTTCTCTGACTCACTTGTCATGCTTTTCCCAGAAGCTTTTTCATACAGCTAATGTTCTCAAGTGGAAAATTTGCAGTGTGGTAAACTTCTGGTGGGGTGTATGAAGTATTCCAAATGTTTTTTCCGTCTTTGAATTTAAGACGAGTAAATAGCGTGCATGTCTGGGACTTTACGCAGTTGAATGTATAGGCAGATTGATATGACTTACGTTATACTGACGTCAGACTGACTGAAGTGAACTGGCAGAGCAGAAATGGATGCGAGTGTCATGACAACACAGGTTTTCTGAATGTCAATGAAACCTATTGCACTCCTTTGTATGTGCTTAGCCCGCAAATCCCAATGTGTCATTTTTTATGCACCGAGTTTCATGATTCAATCTTTTTTTTTTTTAAGTGCAGGAAACGTAATGCGTAACCCACAATGGCACTTTTTCACATGCCGGCGCAGTTTTAGTGTGGATAGCTTAGCAAAGCAATTGCTGAATAATTATCAGAATTACAATTGTTTTAAAAAATGTAATTGATTACAGTAACCAATTACTGCCCCACAAAAATAATTAAGCAATTACAAAAACTAATCGATTACTTTAACATTACTTTTCTCCCTACATTTATTAACATTGCATTCAGATGCATATTTGGGTGCAGACACTCATTCTTGAGAGTGCAGATGCTTAACATAACATCGCAATAAAATAATCCGTAACATTTGTTTACATTTGCATGGCCATCCAGTACAGGTGGATTCTCCCCTTTTATATACGTGAATGAAATGGTGAAAATTCTTGCATGGTGCTGAGTTTCTTCAGGATGGCGTTTGGCTGGTGATGCAAGTCTCCAAATGCTCTTTGTCTACCAATGGGTTTTGCTCATCCTTCATCCCCCATCATTTCACGTGGCTGTAAAAAAAGACGTGCACAATTGTCTACCATTCTAAAGATCTTTTTATATGTTCCCGCCGTTAGAATTAATACAGTTTCAGTCTGTTACCTCAGCCATTGCTGTTGCCTGTGAAATTTACTGTTGTGCACTGATGGTAATGCTAACAACGAGGTATAAAGTGTATAAGTCAAAACCCTGCCGACGTCACACAAGGGGGCAGAGGCGGAAACAAAAGAATTCTCTAGTTAGCCCTAACGCATTCACATTCTATAGAGTTGGGCTGGTGGTCTTGCATTCTCACTATGGCAACCTATCGTAAAGTAGTGGACCCACCGTGGTAGCCAGTGGTGTAGCCAGAAATTTTGTTCAGGGGGGGCTCACGTTGCAGCGTGGCCTCCTTATAGAATTTGTTGAGGGATCAAATACATGAATAATAACTGCATTGCCAATACCATTGTATATTAGATGCTGCAAACGAATTAGAACGCTAAGCACTGTCATGACACGTAAAGTTTGTATTTTTTCATAAAAGAATATATTCATATGTCCCAAAAATTGTGGCAGAAAAGCTGATATCAATGCTTCCGCATCGTTTCTTTTTTGACAACTTAGTAACTAAAGAAAATGTCACGCGAACTTTAGAACTATATCAGTTCGAAACCAGCAAAGCAGCGAATGCAGCTGATATGAAAAACGTAAAGGCCGCGAAATGAACAAGTTGAGGACAAATATTTTGATGAATCTTTGTCATTCAAGAACGTTGTTTACATTTTTGTACATATGCAATGGCCAGGGGAAAAAACCTCCATGACGCTGTCCGTCGTTGCAATGGATTGCGCAGGAGCAGCTTTTACCGGTCGTGTATTGTGAGCAATTGCACCGAAATTAAAGTCGCAACAGTGAGTACATATAAAAAGCAGGAGTGCTGCAAAATATACATTAGAAATGCGAAGATAGAATGGAATATACAAATTCGAAGATACAACTTGATAAAGGGCAAAAGAGTGTCGCTGGAAACAAAGTTCACTGCTTGTATACAGAAAACCTCGCAACAAAATATTTAAGTATACGTATAAAAGTCTCCAATAAATCTACGTATCTAAGCAAACACTACTGTATGTAATGCATCAAACAAGACAAACATGTTGCACAGTCACAGATAGTAAACTACATGCATATAAAGACAGACGATCCAGGCAAGAACAAAACTATGATCGCAGAAATGGTTGTATGTACTTGGGACATGCGGCGGTCGCGACAGCACCATATGGGTAGAATAATAGAGGAAGATGCAGAAATCGGTACGAAAATGTGTATTTTAACTGCCTGCACAGCGTCAAAAATTATTCTTCACCCAAAATTAAAAAAAGGGTATTGCTTCGTTTCAAAAAGAAGTAAAAGCAGGTAGCTAAAAAGGAAAGAAAAGAGCAAGCAAAAGCCACAGATGATGCGGCAAACTACCCAATATTCGAATGTGTTGGGAAACGCCGCGGGGGGCTGGGCTTTCAATGGGCAAGGTCAGTCAAAATTTTTTATTGATGGCCTCGTAATTTCCGTATTCGTATGATAATTTTGATCATGAATCAACTGTTAAAACAACCAGCGAAAATTTCTGCAGTTTTAAATGCTAATGAACAGTCATACGTTTTCATAATTATGAGCTTATGGATGTGAAGGAGCTGATTTCTACATGCATTGATTTTTGCTGCTTCTCTATCTAAAGGACAAACTTCACTCCGCGGGGAAGTTTAGCGAAGCAGTGAATGACTTCGGACACGTTGATGCCGACACTCTGTGGGCGTATAGAAGGCCAGGATAACCATGCGTTGCTCAGACATTGTAGAGCGCAAGTAGTTTTTTAGTAATCTCATGTTAAAAAATATTGTCTCTGCGCTGGCAGTGCTCACTGGAAGGGTGACTAGAATCTGCAGCAGTTTGTACACATTTACATATAACCTGCAATCGCAGTGAGAGAGGGCATCTATTCCTGTGCTGAAACCTAAAAACACTTCTTCGATGTCATTAGCATCCTTGTTTAGGTAACTTGCACAAACAGCCAGCAATATCCGTAAATTTGTCAGCAAGTACGGAGAAGCAGCCTGCAGCGTTTACTTTTGCATCTAGGCTTTCATTGATAATTTCACCTTAAATTTCTATGATTTCGTTTTGTACATCTGGGCTTAAATACAAAGCATTACTGGGGCAATTTTCCAAATGGTTCTTCAGATATGTATCTCCATTATCAGCTCGCATGCAAAGAAGCGCTCTGAAAATACCAGTATTTTCAGCGGGGGCTTTGCTTAGCAACCACTTTATTTCCAATGCAAAAGTTGGGGGTCCTCCACGCGAAAATCTATAAGACCACTGTCCCTATGGCCATGGAGAGGCAGACCTTGTCACCTGCAAAAAAGAACTGTCTCAATAATAGGCCGTTAACGTTCTTCTGTTTTCTCTTATTTTACTCTGGCCCGCCCTGGTCCAGCTCATTGATCACATTGGGCGCGCTGCCTGAAAATGTTTGGAGAATATTATCAGCTGACAGTCATGGTGATATTTAATATTTTCATGTGTGTGGAAGATCGCGAGCATGTGCTTCCATTTCTGGAACGGCTTGGACACGAGGGCTCCAGTGCGCGCATGTTGGCCCAAGTTTATAAGAACATTAAACCCATAAAGTTCCAGAATTGAAAATCTAAAACGTGTCTTTGGAAATGCAGTACACCTTTCGCGTCAAAAGTTTACGAGAACTTTATACCCATAAAGTTTCGGAATTTAAATTCATGCGCTCCGTAGATTCTGCGGCCGCTGCGAGATGCCGCGACGCACCCACTCGCTATCGAAAAGCCAACTTTGTGCTCGGATGGGGCTCCTTGCATTATGTGACTCCAGGTGCAAGGGCGTTGCCTCGAAATCCAGCACGAGTTCGCAATGTTCATGCCGAACTGTCTGTTCAAGCGTGAAAAAGACATTGTAGACAAAATCCAGAATGATTCCCAGCGCCGGTGGTTGTTTTGGTCGGCGGTGCATGACAGCACAATAGAATTTCGGGGGGGGGACTGAAGCCCCATCAGTGTCAACCCCCCGGCCACGCCCCTGGTGGGTAGCTCAATGGCTGTGACGTCGCGCTGTTGAGTTCGAGCTGGGACATTTCGATTTTGGCCACGGTGGCCGCACACCGATAGGATTGGAATGCAAAAGTGCTCGTGTACCAAGCATTACTGCACATTAAAAGAATACCACAGGGAAACATTAAGTTGACCCAGATTTAAAGGTTAGGTTTCTGTAATAACAAATTGTTCATTCATAGTAAAACGACGCGCCACCTGTTGTAGACTGGTCATACCCAACTCCACTCACTAGCAATAGACGTTCTTGAAGCTTTCCAAGCTCAATTTCTGGCTCTTTTAAAATACATTGCAGTCAGTCTATACCGACAAAGAATTAGTTAGGCTTGAGTAGATGCTGTCCAACTTCATGACATCACGGCAAGCTGGTGCGGGATCTTTAAGGCAGCAGTGCCGCCCATCTTTCATTTTATTGCGATAGCAATTTGCAATAGCGTGATATTATCGACACTCCGGGCGAGTTTTTACCGGCAGTGTCGATGGGCGTCGCCAGTGATGTTCCATATATATTTATGTATACATATGCTATATATTTACCTATGCTGTATATGCTTTACTGTTCAACTGCCAAAGTTGTTCAAACCAGGACTATGTTCTCGACTGAATTGTTCCTCACAATTTTTTAGGATTGCGGTAATAATCACAACACATTTTATTGTGTTGCATGCATTTTATTCAATATCTTCTATTAAAAAGTGCAATAAAGAATATTGCTGCTCATAATCTGAAAATGATGCAATTTGGTGCTGCTCTTTACGGGCAGGGCAGTAGCACCTGTGTGATGCGATTACAGGCCCTTCACAGCGTGTTGAAGCTTTTAAGGGTACCAGAAAATTTTTACACACCCGCTTATGTCGCATCCATGTGTAGTTGCACCCATACATAGTTGGGAACAAAAAAAGTCACAGGCCTGCGTGGCACACGCAGCACAGTCAACAGCGTAAGCTGATGGAGCGGCTCACGAGTAGCTCCAATTTGGGCCCCATGCACAACAGGGTCTTCGCGGTAGTCTGTTCGCTTCGGGCGCCGCGTTTGCAGGCACCTTAATCAGATGGCGCAACCATACTGACTGGAGGCTCGGCAGCTCGGGAGCACGTTGATTGCGTGCCTCGTCTGAATCGCATATCGTCGTCTGCGCCTGCGGACGCCGCGTTTGCAGGCATCTTACCTAGATGGCGCCACCATACTGGCAGAAGCTCAAGTCGTCTCCCCCTGCGTGCTTGCATTAAAAGGGTATTTTCCACGGCCTCATAGCAAGCGCTTGCGTGGCTCAGTGGTAGAGTATCCGGCTCCCATGCAGCGGGCGCGGGTTTGATCCCGGCGGGAATGGGGTACTTTTTTCGCGTTTCCAGCGATAGCGGTTACGTGGCGGGAGCTGGCAGCGGCATCATCACGACCCGAAACGGCTATTGGAATGAGCCCATAACAGCTTACGCTGTAATATTGCTACTCACAAACTGAAAATTATGTAATTTCACTCAGTGCCACTCTTTACTGGCAGGGCAGTGGCGACTGTGCAATATTATTAGAGGCCCTACAAAATGTGTTGAAGCTTTTAAAGGTGCCAGAAAATTTTTACATATCCACGTATGTTCCATTCACGTGTAGACGCACCCGCGCATAGTTAGAACAGTGTCTAAAGCATTCAAGTGAAACGCTAAACTTTGCCACCACTACTGTCAGTGCTTCAACTTCCTGGCGAAACTGCCAAATGTTTTTTTTTTTTTTTTCATCAAGCTTCCTGTCATGGTAAAAATGGCCATTTTGGTGTTGCATAAGGAAACTTATTAACACAGCCAAAATTATTTTCTCGTTGCTGTTACCCCAGGTGGCCAGAATTGTACCCTCTAGCCATCCATGTTGGTGTCTCATAGCACCGGCATTGCATTGGCACATTAAGCCCAATAGATCACTCTCTGATGCGCAGGCCAGCTGGATGTACCGCTGTCGACCATCGGCCTGGAGCAGGCCGAGCTGCTGGGCAAGCACCTGCAGCAGCAGAGGTTCACCCACGTCTACAGCAGTGACCTGTCACGTGCCAAACAGGTGTGGGCACGCATTGGAGAAGGGGCCCCTTGCAGACTAGCATGCTTAGAATCTCTCGTCTTTTCAATATATTGCTTCGGGAAAAAAAAAAGAACGATATATGGGGCAATCAGAGTGGATCCTTGCAACCACCGTTGACAGGAGTAGGCATACCCAAACTTGGCCTTTGCGAAGAACTGTTTTTATCATCGTTGTACTAATAAAATAAAACCGTAAGGGTGGGTGGGAAGATCTTTCACAATTAACAGAGGCACAAATGTTCTCCTTCAGTGGCTTTATAGTAATGTTTTCTCAACACTCTTTCAACAAGGGATGTGCAGTCGCCAGCACCCCTATCTGGAGCACTCGAAATGCCGGGCGGTGTCTGCCGACAACGCCTGGTTTGAGGTAGCTCACATCTGAGCACACGCTGCCACACTGGTGCCTTAATCTTTCCTGCCTTGCCGGTTACCATGGCTTCAGCAGCTGTCGTAGCCGGCAATCTCGAACCAGGTGTTACTGGCAGATGGTGCCTGGGCAGCCCAGTGTGAAGCGCTCTAGACAAGCATGCTCACGGCTATACTGTCGCATTCAGTTTGACTTGCAACGTGCAAGCCTTGGGCAGAGCACTCTAGTTTCCAGCAATACACGATAACACCCGTGTTTGCGGTCATCCACTTTCTTTGGAGGCAGCGCACCCTTGTGGTATGCCCAGGAGTGAGACTTCCCCTGCTTAACACGCCGTGCTTTGCCATTGTGCGCTGTTGCTCTTTAGCGGGACAGTGTATTATCACTTCACAATATAGGAATGCAACGCTCAAATAATGTCTATTGCAGAAAGTACAGGGAATGATGTGCACTTCTAGAAAGGCAAAACTGTCCTAACTTTTTTTCTCAAGTGCTTCACAAATTAGTGCTTGTGCTCACCAAGTCATAGTTAACACCATAGTTAGGTTGCCCATCTAGTGCGATCACATTGTTTATGAGACGGATGCATAATTTCGCTTCCTTTGAAACCGCTTTGGGTCCTGTTACCTTGAAGTCACCTTGTGGCCCTTTTGTGATCACTATTGCTTTGGTATCACTGCTTGCAGTATTGTACACAGAAACCAGCTTTGTGGTAAGCTGTGTGAGGATTGGAGAAGTGTGCTCGCACTTGAACTTGTTATCACTACAGCTAGTGCTTTATGACTCTTGCTGAGTGATGCAGAAATGCTTAGACATCCTCCAAGTAGTTGACCCAAAGCAAATATGGAGCATGGGTAAATCGGTGCGTGTAAGGACGACACAACTAAAGAACACACGGAGGACAGTTGGCGATTGTCCTCTGCATTCTTTTTTTGTACCATCCTTACACGCGCCGATTTCACCATGTTTCATCAAGTCAGCAACCAACTAACCCATCTAAGTCTCTTGCAAATATGGAGATTGAGAAAATGTATTTATTAAAATATTGCTATAGGGACACAGTGCCATTCTCTTCATCTGTAGGGGATGGGATAGAAATGTGAAGGGAACAGGAGGCTGGTATATTAGGTTGCGCACAGCAGCTGGCTTTGTGATGTTGCTCGGATGGAACTGTGGACATGTTAGGATTTGAAAGAATCTAGAACTGCTGCAAAGTTTTTCGTATTAAAAAGCAAGGCTACTGCAGCTGCGCATGCAGGGCCATTCGTGATTGTGAGGTGATCATGTAAATATAGCAGGTAGGGCTATACAGTGGAAACCCCTGAATAGCTCATCTTTGTACTCTGGCCTCGCAAAGTTGTTCGATAGAGCAACACGATGGCCGTCGCGATCAAGTATCGTTCACAAAAGGTGACTTGGTTCTTCTTTGGACACCGCAACGCAAGCTTGGATTATATCAAAAGCTCTTGCCACAATATTCAGGCCCATTTGTAGTTGTGGACTGCCTGAGCAAACTCGCATAATAGCTCGCCTCCTGTGCAATGGTCGGCGATCAAGCAAAACACAGCTGACTCGTATTGCCCGCCTGAAACCTTTCTTCCCTGCTTGTCCATCCTGACTCGCCCTGTGTGCTTTGTCTGGTTGCGGGGAAAAGTAACGGAGATGCAAAAGGCAGTGAGCAAGAAGAGAGGACGAAGAAAACGAAGTGCTTTGGAGGCAGGACTGTGCTACCACCGTTGTCCATCTCCTGTGAATAAAACCATTTCGTCACAACTCCCCATAACAATATGTTTGTGACCTAAAGCCTATTGACTCACACGTATTATGTTCCCATTTGATGTAGTGCCATTCTGTAATGTCCCCATATCTTATGTTTCGTTTAAAGGAGGCAATCACGTAAATTTTGCGCTGCAGAGGGAAATTTGCTCTTGCATGTAGCAACAAGCGATTGGTACGTTACAGCCAGGCACCTCACCAGCATATTGAAAGAAAACGTGGTCAGAGAACAGTTAGCGAAGCACCTAAAGAAAGGTGCATTGATTAAAACCTACCGGGAACTATGCACACTGGGCCAAATCGTATCCATGGAGTGCAGGGCCACATTTAATTTGGGGACAGAAATGGTCTTATACTCGTTAGATAATCGCCAGTTCTATTTAGTCAGCTTGTCGCAATTGAGTCATGTTATGCAGTGAAGCATATGCAAAATATTGCAGTGAGGCGTAGCAAGGGGCGACTGTCACGGAACAATCGCACGTAATGCATCCCTTAACTATACACGCACGCACAGGCCATATCCGGTCACACTACGAGTGCTGAGCTGTTTAATAACTGTACTGGCAATTGTAAGAGCCGTTTCTGACATTGCTTTGGTGATTTCCGGCCTTCCTTACCGTTGCATTTTCCGGGCTGTTGAGTTTTTTTTTTTTTTCTGCTGTAATTATATATGTACAGGGACGAGTGTTTTGTAATAGTTCTGTTCATTTAGATTCTATTCTCGCCAACCGTCTTGCAGAGTGGCTGTTCCTGGCAATAAGCAGTGTTCTACCGCAAGGATTTTTAAAAATTAGTTCATTAATAGCAGAGATAGAAATATTTGAAGTGCTGAGAACCCATAATTTCGGGAGGCGAGAGTCGCCACCAACATAGACACTCTTCATTGTCCCCCGTCATGAGCACTGAGGCAGAAGCGACAGGATGACAGTTTCGCTCTCTGCGCGCAAGCTTGAGACCAAGCAGACGAATTGGAAGTACATCTCTCTTGCTATGGTACGAAGTAAAACTAAAGACACACAGACATTCAGTTTGTAGTTTTTATTATTTCTCTCAACTTTAATTGGCCGATTGAAGCAACAGATTAAACAAATAACTGATGTTACCTTGAATAATTCTCGAAGTCACATGTCACTGTGAGTGACGTCACGGCACCGCCATGTACGTAGGTGCACTTGTGCGATTTACGTCGGCTTTCCAGCTGGGAGCGCAGCGGCTGCGAGGAGAACGGAAAATCATGTTTGGTCTGAAATATAAGCTCTTTCCACGGCGCGTGGGGATGTACCGTATTTTCCAGAACGCTGGTCACGTGCAAGCGTGTGGGTGCCATATATTTCCACTCCAGGCGCATTTCTGCCGTCGTGGTTGCCGCGGCGTTCCGTATAAAGTCCAAGGGCGATAACATCGTCCCCGCGCACCGTATGTTGTATGTGCGAGTGAAAGCGTCCGACGGTGAGCCGAATCGCGCACAAGGAAGGAAAGTGGCAAGGCAGCGTGGGAGGGAGGGGGGGCGGCTTGTACTCTGGTAGCATTGCATAGTTTCCGCTGCGGCTTGCGCCGTATCTTGACAGCGAAATACAGCAGATGCAACGAATGCAGGGTCGGCCGACTCGTAGTCGGCATGCCGCCGTTTGCGTTGCTGCTCCGTCCTTCTCGCACGGCGCTCGGGAACTCGATCTCGAGAAGAACCCGGCACCTCGATAGCACACACAGAACACGTAGAAATTAAGTCAACCAGCGCGTTTCGCGTGGCCATTACATCGAATCTGGTTTTTAAGGCAGTTTTTCGGAGAGAAAAAAAACGTACATAAGTCACAGAGTTCTATAAGACATATCGACGAAAAATTCAGAAAAAAAACGCGTCTTATACACTGGAAAGTACGATAATACCTAGCAGACATGATCGTTTGTGCACATTGTATACACTGCGCTCGTCAGCTCAATATGGCCAGACCAGACGGTGACCAGGCCCCTTAAGGTATGATGAAGCGAGAATGCTGGCAGTGCAGGCAGTGAGGAAATACGAACTGGGCACTGTCCTTGGCAAGAAGTTTGAATGCGTACTCTTAAAAACACTTTACACCCTTTAGGGTATATCTTTGTCCCACAGAAATAATCATCTAACTTGCATTCCTTTCTTTAATGCTGCACACCCGGTACTTCCGGGTCACAAACACCATGCATGTTATCAGCTTGACACAGCATTCTTAAAAGGAAAGTAGCGAGCGCATTGTCTCAAGGAAAGGAAATGCAGGCAAAGCAGACGACGGTTATTGTTGTGAGACAAATATAAGCCCCCAAAGGGTGTAAACTGTTTTTGGAGTGTAGTTTTGTGCGCTGTTTGGGGTGTGGTTTTGGACGTACTTTGGCTTTGGGCCACTAAGTGCCTAATGTGCTTTTCTCAACGTGCAGACGGCCCTGTCGATCTTGGAAAAGAATCAGGTGACCCCAGGGCCTATTGTTGAAGACCAGCGGCTACGAGAGCGGGTGAGGTTGCTTCGCTGACTTTGAAACCGTGTCTGCAATGGGAGAAAGCGTTTACTACCATCTTTGCTGCTAGTTGCTGTTCCACTAAAGCGTGGGTTCTCAAGGTGGGTTCCGCAGAACCCAGAGGTTCTGCAGGCCCTTCTCTGGGTTCCACAAGCCACTGATAAATTTTCCCTGGTTCCGCACTCGCCAAGTGGCTAAGACGGCGAACACTAGGTGCACAATCCAAAGAACCTCCATTACCCATGCTGGAGTGTAAAAAATCACATCACAGTGCGCAACAGAAGTGCGCGAACAGTGCAATAAATCTGCCAGCAGCTTGTAGCCACCCAGCTTCTGAAAATGGGCGCGCAGCGCGCCTAAGCTTTTGCCCTTAAAGGGACACTAAAGTCAAATAAAAAGTCAAGCTAAGATGATAGAGCAATGCTCGAGAACGTCTAAGGCATCAATATAATCGCGAACAGCGCTTTAGTAATCGAGAAATTGAGGTAAATGCAGGACACGATAAGACACTCCCCAGGGACATTCCGATACTTACCCGATCATGAAGGCATTTCTCAAAAAAAAAATGTCATTAGTACTCAACCACTCGTCATAAAAAAATTATTTCGTTGGATTATAAGACGGAAGAAAATGCTACTTGTCTGATTCTATTAGATTTTTAGAAAAATACCTTTTTGGCGTAACACTTGATAACGACACGGGCGGTCAAAAGGTTTCGTTTTCGCTCGACTCTGCGCCGCACGCGCTTTTGAGTTTCAGTAGTTCCGATATCGCGTAGTGCTGCGCTGGTGTTGCTGGCTCGCTAAACTCGCACTTGAATTTGCTAACAGCAGGGAAAGGGGGGGGGGCACGTCCATGTGATGTCGCGGGATGCCCGAATGGTCCACGCGACGGCACGTCCAGACAGTGACCAGCTTCGTCGCCCGACGTCGCATTGCTGGAGTCCTCGCTGCTTTCACGCTCAGACGAGCCGGTGTCGAGGCCGCTGTCAAAGTAGACAACGACACAGGCAGTGCGAGCCCTCAGCAGTATGTCACACTCATCGGAGCTTAAATCGCAGAAATCGAGCCCAGCATCACGAGCCAATGTGTCGTCAGGGTCGTCAACTGGTTGGTCCATTGCGACGAGCATCGGCGATCACCGTGTTCACAATTCGGCGCGCGCTTTACCTTCCGCTTTCGCACTGCCGTCGACTCTGTCTTGGCTCTGTTTCTGGCCGCCCGTTTGCGCAAAAAAAAAAACGTAGCGCCATTTTACTAGAGAGTACTGGTTAGAGGAAATGGGTCCAACGCAGCCTCCCCGGTGAGGCTTTTTTTTATGATGGCGGTGCTGCGATGGTGGTGCCAAGGTCGCTTTCTCCCGAACGAGTAGCCCCGTGCACTGGCGGGACACTTGTCGCGTCGGAGACCCTATCGTAGCTGCATGGAGCTTTGACAGGCGGATACTCAGTGGTGGCAACACTGATATTCCCCACCGATCTATTGTAATTAAAATGGAAAAAGAGGTACGGAAAGAATGCAAACGACGCAACGACGGTGCGTCGAGCAGATGACAGCTACTCAGCCTGTGAGCTCGCCTCAGCCAATAAGCGCTGCCGAAACAGCCGGGCCCAACGTTTATTGGCCGTATATTCAGAGTAAGGCGACGGCAGCGCCACCGCAATTTCATAGTTTTTTGCTTCACAGTCGGAGCTTGCCAAGGCGTCCACTGGACCCACTCCCCCATTCTAGTACACTCTAGTTTTACTCACCGGCGGCACGTCACTATATGGCCATGACGTCACCACTCCTCGCTCGGGCGGGCAATTTGAATTGCGCTAGAGGTACGCGGACGATTCAGATTCAATTTTCTCTTAAAATAAGTCTTTTCATTGCACGAAACAAGCGTTTCGAGGTTTCTGGTATAGTATTTTAACAGTCCACGTAGAAATATTTGCCTTTAGTATCCCTTTTAATCTCAGAGGCCGTAACTTACCACCATGCGCATTTCTCCTGTTTGCGAATAGGGTAGGCGCCAATAGCGTGCATGATACAAGTGGTTGCGTATACGTCGGAGGATTTTTTTAAAAATGCCGCAGTTTCGCCCGAAAGGCGAAGCATCAATTTCGATAGCAAATTAGTAGAGAGCTATTCAGGAGTAAGGATAGTAGTTTTAACGCTCCATAAACTTAGACACATTTGCTTAATAACTGAATTAACAAGCGTGGTATCAGTGCGCACAAGCAAACTTGAATAGATCACACTCAATGACCACAGTCAACGACTGTCAAAATGCTGGCAGCAAGCGCAGCCGCCGCAGCGAGCGAAGGTTCGTGCGGTCTATCGCTTCAACGGAAACTGAGCGGCGAATGCACAGCGCATGCAAAAGTCAGAGCCGTGTGGAGATCGCGTTTAAGAGACGGTGCGGGCGACCGCCACAGCCAGGCAAAGTACAAGCGAAGTTGTTGGCAGAGTAGAAGCTGCCCCCCCCCCCTCCCTCCCATGCTGCCTTCCCGCTTTCTTGCTTTCGCGTTGGAGATTGAGTGGCCAGTTCCCCTTGCGCCCGGTTGCAAGATACGCATTTGGTGCCGCAGCAGAGCGTCGCCCCGCCTCCCTCCCTCCCATAACCCCCGGCCGTTCGTGCGACGGAAGTCGCTTTTGCTTTCCATCGTGCGTTCGCTCTCCGTGATAGCACGCATCCCCCGCACGCTTTCACTCGCGCATAAGGCGCACGGCAACTATTTTACCGCCCTTGGACTTTATACGGAACCTCACGGCGACGGCAGAAATCCAGCTTAAGTGGGGGCATGCCCCCACACTCAAAGCTGTTCTGACAGCCCCCTCCCCCCCCCCCCTTCTTCGCGACTCATTTGAGTAGTTAGAGGGTTCATTCATTCATTCATCAAATGAAACAAAATTTTCTGGAAGCTTGTGACTTCTTTATGTGAGACTTCTTTATTGCTGAGAACACACCATATGTGTGCGTTCTCACTGATAAATCTACGCAGATTCTATCAGACAGCAGCCTTCATTTCGCTGCACTGCGCTTCGTCAGTGGTCATTGAAAAAGCTCGGCTGGGGTTTGCGCAACAAGTTTGATTTCCTTAAAATGCGCTTTCCTAAAAGAGTAGGCTTATATTTGCAGAACTTAACAGACTCTGCGAACATCGCACCTGCATGCTCAATTCTGGCCTCCTCAATATTCGAATGAGGTGGCCATTTGTTATCATTTGAAGAACGTATGAAATTTCTTAGATATATTGTATGTAAATTAACCCACAATCAGCGAATTTTCGAAACAGTGGTGGACACCCCAAATAACGGCACAATAAATAAATCACGCTATTTGTCTTATTATTAGTCTTCTTTTGTACAAAAGAAGACTTTATTAGTTAAATACAGTAATTGTTTATGTACATATATATATTGTAAGCACATTTAACGTACTTCATCGTTCTCATTTGTATATAGCCATCATCATCCCTGTTTCTCTTCTTCGTGTTTGAGCCTCAGGCCGTGCCGGTGGAATAAACGGGTCCGCCAGTGCTGCCTGTCCTGGTCGTCTTCCGTCTTTCAATATATATGTCGAGAGAGAGAGAGGTGAGCTGAGCCCCCAGATGTCGCCCCTACTAGAGCACTGCACGGGCTCGGGCTTACCCGAAAGCCCGGGCCCGGCCCGTCCCGTGGGCCGGGCCTGGTAGGGCAGTTTTTTCACGGGCTCGGGCACGCTATGTGCTTTATTACCCGGGCCCGGGCCAGGCTTCGGACTTTCCGGTGGTGTGTATGTGACGTGCAGCGAGTTATCCTCGTGCATCTCGACTCTGAAAAACATGTCTTTTTCGGTTTCGGGCCGGGTTCAGGCCGGTTTCAAGCCGGGCTCGGGCCGGGCTTGGGCCTAAGGTAAAGGGGTGGCGGGCCAGGCGGGTAACGTAGATTATTTCGCGGCCGGGTCTCGCCATAAAACTTTCGGTTGGGCTCGGGCAGGCAGCCCAACGTAAAAACGTGCCCGGGCCGAAAAAAATCGGCCCATGCAGTGCTCGAGCCCCCACACATCAGATAAACTTCTGAAGCCCCTGGGCACACATTTGGGTTATCGGCTATTGAAAGCATGGAGTACGCTTCCAATGGCACTATGCCACACGTGCTGTGACACAGATAGGTGAAGATGCTTATCGCAGTTGTGTTGGCAGCAATTGCTGCGAATGTGGCATGCAACGACTTGCGAGACGATTTGCTGGTACCGAAATAGGAAACTGAGTGCGCATCGGCATTTTCACAAATGGGCGAGTACTGCGGGGAAGCTGCTTCTGCAGGTAGCTACTGTCTTGAATGAGCGCGTTTTTCACCTTAACTTGTTTACGGGGGATCTAGCAGCCGGAAATCGAATCATACGATCGTAGTTTACCGATGTTCTGAACCTTGGTGCAGAAAGTTTGTGTTTTCCGGTAACGTATCAACCGGTAAAAAAAAAAGTGTATTGGGTCACTCTTTGTGTTCTCGATTGTGAATGTGCCGGGAAATCGTACGAAATGGGATCGTATCAACGTGATTCTGTTGTACTTGATGTTCTCCTATCTGGCATTCCTGTAGGTTTTCGCATGGAGTCTAGAGGCTTGGTTAAGACTCAAGCGTGATCGGTACATTTGGCGTCCGTGGAGAAGTCAGGAAAGCAGCTGAAGTCATAAGAAATGTCTCACTGTCGACCGTCAGGAACTCGAAAAATGTGCCGATTAGGGCTAAGGGGCTGGTCAAAGTGCAGAACAGATCACCGTGTTCATTTCTTTCATTCTTTTTCTATAAGTTCCTTCATCACGCTGTTAGTTGATATGTGGCCTTGAATGGTGGCTGGCCAGTAAAAACTTGACCAAATATTGGTGGCGCCATCTTCTCGTGCAGAAATTTGGCACAGTGGAAGGCCGGAGCTTTGGCTACCTGAAGGAGGCTTCCAACAAGGCCAATCAATCAGTGAGCTCCTACACGCCACCAGGCGCTGAGACGCTAGACCAGGTAGGTGGTGCAGCTCTTGTCCAGACTCATTGAACACTTTCCTGCCCATGGGAAAAGCAGCAGCTATTGGGTATGCGAGTAAATACAGTTGAAACTCAATTTGACGAGGTGATGACCACACTCGAACTATTTCGTTAAATCGGGAAGTGCGTAAAATCGAGCTTTGTTAGGTCGAGCTTTAACTGTACATTTTTTATTTTTTTTTTGCACTAAGTAAGGCAAAATAAGCATGCTGAAACAAGTCAAACTTTTTCCGACCATGCTGAGATGTCAAAAAATTGTGACTGGTGCCACCAACAAAAATTCACAACTTTCTTGTGGTTTGAGCTCGTATGCTCTCGCGCTTCAAGGCAAAACTGCAGAGATGACTTTTGCCTAGCTCTATTATTCAGCACTGACTGAACTTGCATACTGCCAATGCAAAGTTACACAACAAAGAGTCCATGCATGCCCCTAGGCGTGGCTACTGTAGACAGAAGTGTGACCACAGATGCATTATTTCATTAAAAGATCAAGGTCGTTGTAAAATGCATCGTTGTGGTGACACACTTAAACGTCGTTGTAACGGGATGTAACGAAATAATGGATATAACGAAGTAAATGAATTTCCCCTTGAAATCTCCATAGAGAACCATGCATTTGAAACCTCGTTGTAATGAAGTAAAATTGACCTGTTAATGGATATAACACACTATATTAGTCTACTGAAAGAAAAAAAAACGACCACGGTGTGTGATGGTATTCCGCAGAGTTCGACACTCGTTCGGCGCGGCTGTTTTAAAACTACCGCGTCAATGTGGTGTGCAATGACCTGCGAGACTATTTGCTGGTACCAGAATACGAAACTGAGTGCGCATCGGCATTTTCACAAGCGGGCGAGTACTGCGGGGAAGCTGCTTCTTCAGGTAGCTACTGTTCTCGAATGAGCGCGTTTCTCACCTTATCTTGTTTACGTGGGATCTAGCAGCCACGCGGCCGAGCAAGCCATCCTCCTCGCTCAATCAGCGGGGCAAAATGAGCGAGCTTAGCAGGCAGGCCATGTGACGGCAGTGAGAAGCGGCCAAACGGCGCAAGGTGGTTTCTCTCTCAAGAACTGGTTTGCCAGGCTCCCTGCGCAGTCGAGGCAGTCAATCGAGGATAGTCGAGGCTTGTGTGCGCGTCTGCGCAGTGCACGTGTTTTTCGACGACGACGGAGATCAGTTGTGTGCGGTCGCTGCACACCATGCTTTCTCGGCCTTGGTCTGCCTTGTGTGCCGCGCCTTCTCCACGACGACGGACTTGATCGCTGCGCACCGTGGTTTCGCAGTCTTTGTACGATCACGTCGCCGGTTTCACAATGCCATGGATGAAGGCTCCGGAAAGCGGAGGAGAAAAACGATTTCGCTAGAGCAGAAGGCAGCCATTATAAAGGCTGTCGAGTCCGGGACGAAGAAATCTCGGGTTGCCCAAAACTTCGGCATTGCGGTCAGCACGTTGTCCACCATTCTTGCCAGCCGTGAGGCAATAACAAATGCTGTGACCCATGGTGTCAAAGGAAGCCGTAACAAGCTGCGACCTGTGGCGTTCAAGCCATTCGATAATGCCGTCTACAAGTGGTTTTTAAATGCTAGAGCTGCGAATGTGGCATCTATGTCTAGCGGAAAATAAAATAGGCAGTGTGCGCATTGAGCAAGCAAAATATTTTTCTTCTATTCAATTTCCGTCGTATGCGTGGTCGCATTGCGGTACAGTGGGCCGCGAGCCGGTTTACTTCTTTGCATGCTTATAGTTGTACACCAAACTGAGCATACATTGCCGTAAACTGTTATTGGTATAACAAAATAATTACAGCTCCCCTTCAACTTCGTTATAACGAGGTTTCAGTGTAGTTGCAATACTGTCGAACCCACTTATAACGAAATCGCTTGTAACAATATATCGGTTATAACAATGAGAAGCTGCTGCACCGTCAACCTTCGTATGTTTCTATGGTGAAATAACCCGCTTACTCCAATGCCCCATGTCGCATTATTGGTTATAACGATGAAGTCTGGCTACTGGGTGTCCTTGCCGAAAGGGAATGGAATGCGAAATCTTCGCAAAAAAAAAAATTCAAGCCGCTGCACACCGCTGCACGCTGCTTTTCAGCCTTCTCCCCATCGCCAGCCTTGCGCACCTCTCTTCCATCACCCTTCCACCCCTCCGAACACAAATGGGCTGCGCCCATAGCTCTACACCGCGCCACCCTCTGAAGCACGAATGGACCACGCCAACTGCACTGATAGTGCTGGGCACTGCTCTTCATATTGCTCGCTGGCCCCTCATTCTGCATAGTTATACCGATGGATTAAGTCGCTCGTGCTCGTCTTTGTTGGTTGCATCAAAATCTTTGTGGGCCACGTGGTTTCTCAGCGTCGTTCAGACTCGATGCCTAAACGGAAAATGGCTGATCTGCCCGCTGATCATCGTCAATGCGCGACGTTGCCGGTGAAAAGAAAGCGCACTGCTATAGATTTGGAAACAAAGTGCTTTTAACCAATGACGTGACAGTTGTGAACGTACTTGCATCGAATAGCGATGTAGACAGTAAAGTACCCCATGCAAGCGATCTAGCGTGTGACAGCGATAAGCGACGCGATGGAGATGGCTGTCACGTTCGCTCGTTGCCTGCAAGTCAAACCCCACGCGAATGACAACATTGAGCGACGTCTCCCCGGTGCTGCCGGTATGAGGGCAGCGAATACACATCAAAACTGGCATGACACGAGCTTCATTAACTTTAGCTGATGTGTCTTACTATTAAGAGCAGCATAAAATATTTCTAAAGGTCTTGCAGTAGGTTATTATCCTTGCGCTTATTAAAATTTGGGTGTTTGCTCGTTCCGTGCAACAATCGGCAGTACTTGGCTGATGTACATCCAGTCCCTGCTTCGCTAGTCGCTCATAACAATTCCGGGCGACGAGCGACCTGTTCGTGCGACGGCCTGTTTCGTGCTCGTCGCCATCGCGCACAAAATCTCTCTCATGCGGTTTGAGCTTGATGGTGACGACGGCAGCGATGGCGCGGTAGGGCAGGCTGCGTCAAAGTTGTCCTCGAAGGAGGCCCTGCAAATGATTCAGTCCCTCCAGGGCTTCATTTTCGTGAGGGACCTTCATGAGAGAAGGGTGTCGACAAGCTTCGCGTAAAGTAAGCAAAGCTCACGGACGTGGGATTTTCTTGTGCAAGCCAGTGAGAAGTATGTGGCGAGATGCTTGTGGTAATCTCGCCTCCGTGTTTCTTTCGGATTTATCAAGCTGAGAGGCGGCCGCGACAACCTTCTTGCATTCTTTAAAAGGCCCCTTATGAGGCCACCAAAGCGATGCCTCGGCTGGAGCTCACATGTCACTTGCCGCCCGTGAGCCCACTTTGCAGTTATCATAGCAGTGCCTTTCTCGAACACCAACAGCCGCGGCTTGTTACACGTGATTGGAGCGCGCAGGAATCCGAATTAAACAGTTTAACGAGATGACACAATCAACAGCCGGATGGAGGAATGTGGTGGGGAGGGGCACAGGTGGCATCCCCACGATTGTAGTTTTCTCAAGTGAAACTGCTGTGCCATCTCTCATATTTTGATTGTTTTATGCAACCCGGTTATAACAATTATCAATTATAACAGTGGAATTATCAGGGCACTTGAAAATTGTTATAAGTGGGTTCGATTGTACATGTATAAAATAGAAAGCTGGCCATGTTATGTTGCTACCTTTGTTACACATCTCATTTCATAGTAAAGGCGGTTCTGTAGTGTTCAAGGAACAAGTGCAAGTCTGAAAAAGTAATTTGTGCTCTGACTATGTACCTGTAGCCAGATATACAGTATATCAATGTTACTGTATTTACGATGTCAAGGTAAATGTATCTTCAGTTTATTTCAGTTATAACTCTCCTCTCTTGGCCTCCCCTGTGTTTAAATACATTAAGAACACAGTGAGCAGGCAACAAAGGAAATGAAAACCAAGGTACCCGGGGCTAGAGATACTTGTCATGTCTGCTCCTTACTAGTTCCGTGGACCAGATATTTTGTACACGCAAGCTAGAGATATTAGCACTGTTAATGTTTATACAGTCTGAATGGTCTGACATCTGGCATAATACACAGCATCTGAAATCATTATAATTGCATTTGACTAGATTGTAATTCACTTCTCTCTATTCGAGGTGGTTTTAAGTAGGTTTGACAGGACTTCCATTCTGCCCTCTATAATGCAGGTACGGAAGCGCGCAGTCTCCTTCTTCGAAGACCTCTGCCAGCTTCTCCGCGGGGCATATTTGACGGAAGACCAGGAAAACATGAGCCCTAGTAAACGTAAACGCGAAGAGCAGACTCCATCACTGCCACCATCGCTGAGCAGCTCGCCGTCTGCTTTCCCACCCTCCCACAATTCTGCATCATCAGCTACAACACCATCTTTTGCCGATGAACTCATCCGCGCTGCACTCGGCCCGAGCACCGATGATGCGGGCATCGCGGCGACAGATCCAGCCCCCAACGTCTCTCTCTCCCCGCTCGTCGAGCAGTGGCCCACCAGCAACCCGCCGCGGAAGCTCTCGGCGTGCAGTTCGTCGGACGAAGGCGACGGTGTTGGGGGCGGGGGAGCGCTGCTGGCGAGCGTCCTCGTCGTGAGCCACGGGGCCCTCCTTCGTGAGATGGTTCGGCACCTCGTCGAAGACCTCGGCTGCTGCGTGCCCGGCGGTCGTAACCAGGCACTGCGCATCAGCCCCAACGCAGGTATCTCCAAGTTCACCGTTTCAGGCCCACGCGATCGGCCACGCATCGTCTGCCACCTGATTCATGACAGGCAGCACCTAATGGGCGGAAGCGCCTGTCCAATCGTGAGCAGCACCGAATCGATACCGCGGCGGCGAGAAATGCAGCCGGCTGGCCTATCGGCGGATGCTACAGCACTTTAGTAGGGGGGGGGTGGGTTGCCAGAGGCTGTGAACTGAACTGTTTCGTTTTTGTGCTGGAAGCAACCTTTGTTTCTTTTTTCCTTTTTTGTTGTTTCGTGAAGTGGCAGCAGCTGCAGCATTGGCATGAAGGTCATCTGACACTTCAGCACTAAGCTGTGGCTTCCACGTGCCTCGCTGACAAAAGAGGCAGTGAGCTTGTCTGCTGACGGAACGGCACTCTAGGAGGCAGGCAACAAGGACGGGTCTGTCTTGTTTTTGTGCTGGATGTGCATTGCTTATTTTGTTTTTACATTCTTGTGCTTCCACGTGGAAGCAGTATTTTGCACTTCAAAGAAACAGGACATCTGCAGTGGGAACACAAAGCAATGTTCACTTTGTAGCATCTTCTGTCTGTATAGCCGGCAGACGACAGACGCGGGGGGCACTCAAGTGCGGGGGGGGGGGGGGGGGGTACTGCTGCTGGTTGGTCTGCCTCGATTTTTGTGCTAAGTGGGCGCATTTGTTTTTGTTTTGGTCATCTGTGTCATGTGGAATCAGTATTTTGCACCTTGTAAGACTGGGACGTTTGACAGCTGTAGCAGCGAGCTTTTGTTGAGCAGGGGCCTTTTCTGGAAGCATTGTTAACAACGTAGACTTCGGCCGCAGCTGGCAGCTTTCCATAAGTCGGCAGCAGTTGACCAAACTCTCCAAGGACGTTGCACTGTAAGCCAGGTTGACCAAACGGTGAAGGCCAGTTCACTTGTGGTCCCATGACACTGGTATTCCAGGACTGGTCATTAATTGTTCTACCCCTGATCTTTGACTAGTATGGTATACTCGTTTGCCAAGTTCCTTTGTTCTGTCTTCCCGGTAGCTCAGGTGCCTGTGGCTTTTTGTTTGTGTCCTCCCCTCCCTCCTATACTCTCGTTCACTTTTTGTTTTTTGAACCAGTGACTGTAGACATCTGAGAAGGAAATAAGCACTAGCAATGTTCCAAACATTTGTTGGTGCATCACCTGCGACAAATTTCTCACTTTGGTGCTGTCATCATCAGAGACATTATTTTAGTGTGTATGCATGAGGACTGTTACGCACTTTTTCGTAAAAAACGTGACTTCCAGAATGTGGCCACAAAACGGAAGGCTTTATGCGCACTTGGAATTCTTTGCAGTCACCCCAATAACGTACCTGTGGTGTCTATTTTTACTACTAACAGACAAGAAATGTGTTGAAGGCAACTGATGGCTGTTGCAAGCCGAAAAATGCACTTCTGTGAGCATACAGTCGACTCTCATTAATTCAAACTCAAAGGGACCCCGGGATTTTGTTTGAATTATCAGAAGTTCTCATATACAGTAGAAGCCCGCTGATACGTTTTTCACGGGACCGTAAAAAAAAATGTAAGAGCCGGGGGAAACAGGAAAAGTTGAGAAATGGGAGTTGTGTTGAACTGCACACAATATTTTAATTCTTACGTGTGAAAAAAAAAACTTAGTTTCGCCCAACAGCCGAAGTATCGATTGCGATAACAAATTAGTAGACAGCTATACAAAGTAACAATAGTAGTTTTATCGTCCGTATAAACTTGTAAACATTCGCTTATTAACTATATTAACAAGCATGGTGTCAGCGCCCACGGGCAAACATGAACACATCACACTCGATGAGCGCGGACACGTGCTGTTAAACACTGGCGTGAGGAATTTAAGCGCCGCGGCAGAAGCGAGCGAAGTGACCTTCGTGCTGTCGTTTATCGCTTCCATGCAAACTGAGGGCCGAGAACACACAGCACGCACGAAGCTACGAGCCACCGCCGCACCTACACTGCGTAGACTCTGCCCCCAATGCAGATCGCTTTCAAGATAAGGCCCGCGCACCGCCATGCAATACGCAGTTGATGCCAGAGCAAAACGCTGCCCACTATCCCTCCCCCCTCTATCCCTCCTATCCTCCCACTATCCCTCCCCCCTCGCCAGTGCCTAGAGCGCAACGGAAGAAGGCGCACTTCCTCCCTGCTTTTATTTCTTTCACGCGCGAGATTTAGACACGGTCGTCGGCTCCCCTCACACGCTTTCACTCGCACATACAGCATACGGCACGCAGCGACGATGTTATCGCCCTTGGACTTTATACGGAACATCTATGAGCCAAAACCAATTTTAGGGCCCCAACGCGTTATAGACACCATCTTTAGATAGCAAATACAGATCTCAAGGGCCATACTTTTGCTGGCGGAAACTGAAAATATGTCATAAGTGTCGCCCCCGGCACTTTGTGCGGCCAATGCCATCGTCAAGCAACCAATCCAAGCGACATGAAAAGTCTAAATGGCCGCTGGGACCGGTGCGGGGTGGCAGTTCTCAACGTATGATGCGGGAACGGTCCCACAGCTACGACGTAACAGCGGGGTTACCAATGCATTGGGTCCTATGGGAGCTGTGCCGGGACCGGCCGAAAACGACGTAGCAGCCGGGAAAACGCAGAACCCGGTAACGGTAACAGCGGGGTTCTACTTATATGACTCTGGGAAAGGTGACAGCACACATTATGATTAGGCATTGATGGTGTGCAAGTTATATGTGAATTTCATCTTTAGGTGTGGCTTCACGGCGCGCGCTTACCTAAAGCCACACCTAAAGGCAAAATTCGCATATTGGAGGGGGGGGGGGGGGGCAACTTCGAGGCTAAAAATTCTGGGTAAAAGCCTCACCTTATATTCGAATAAATACGGTACTTCACCAAAAGTAGCCTCCTGAAACTACAAAAAGAAACCCATACGAGTCACCTCAGAGAGCATTGTAGTTCAATAAGTTAGTTTTCTAGACATGGGTGAATTTTTCTTGAACTACAAAGCTTTCTGTTCGAAGAAGCTGTATGGATTTGCGTGTGCATTGTGTGTGTGTAATCAGTGCTACTTCTGGGTGGGTGACAATTTTTTTTTTCCTTTGAGCAAGAAATCTAACCAAAACTTGTAACACAAGTAATTTGTTGCAGCAGTGTTAAGGTACAGTTTGAATGGGTACAGCTTGAATTGTAGATTCTTTGTGCATATTCAAATTACAAGCCTCACCTTGTCAACCACACAGTATAATTGCTTAGATAAAAAAATTTTCTTACATCTCTCCATGTTTGGAACCTCCAACAGTACTTTATACAAATGGAAGCAATTAGGTTGTTTCCAGCTTTGATTGACAGCCATAGATTTATAATCTTTGTTCAAGAAATGCTTCTTCTTGCATTAATGTCTTACGCCTGTGCCACACGGAAGAGGTTAATGCAGTTGAGTGTCTTGGACCTCGGGTTTCTTAATGCCGTTATGTGTAAAGTTGGTGTTGCGTAACCCTTCGGTTTTAATGACAACAAATGCCATGATAATAGCTGCAGTAACTTCTACAAGCCTGTTTATCTGTTCATAATTGTAACAACCTTTTTATGTAGAACAATTTTAGTTTGCTTTATAAACTTGTTTTTCGTGTATCCATGACTGCTAACGCTAGGAGCTGAAGTATGCATTCGGCAGCTGAATGAGTTGTGAGAATGCACTACACTTCAACTGGCATTAAGCTTTCATGCCATTAAGTATGCCTGTTTGGCTTTGCATAAATGACAATAAACTTTAAACGCCGTTAAGCATTTAGTGTTTTTCTGGTACTGTGTAATGCAGTTATCAACAGCGGCTGAGCAAGAGAAGCCTCAGGCTAGCTTCAACGTTTCGACGTAAGGACTTAGCCTCGTTTAGGGTATTAGGCAGGTTTTTAATATGTCCTCTAGTAACACTAGTATAGCTAAAACAAAATTTCTCTTTCGATTTCGCATACTGAGGCACTGCGGAGAATTGTGTTGATTTCGCAGTTTTGACAAGTGCATCCCCCAGGGATGCAAGAGACATTGAAAAAAGCTGAGTGAAGGCACCGTTGCGCTTCGTTCAGTCGGCTCTGTCACTGAGCGAGGGCAGCATCCTACATTACGATGTCATGCGCACACGCACCAACATTCTGACTGAGCGGCTGTGTGCAAATTATCGGGATACATACTCCAGTCTGAGTGGAGCAAACTAAACGCTCGGCTAAAACTCTCTGTTGCATTATCTAATGTTTTCCAACCAGTGTGCTAGAAACAAATCTTTGCAGTTCAGGAATTATGAAAAATTGAATTGTGGAGACAATATGAATTGTGCTAGTTAAGAGAAGTGGTAATGAAATGTCACTGTTTATTTGCCAGCGACTTGCAATTAGTATATGTAAAGATCCTTAGCTGGGTGTTATTTTACAACAGTCTAAAATGAACTGCCAAGGGTCACAGGGTAAATTGAGGAGCTGTACTTCAGCTTATGGTGATCTGTCTTGTATTTCTGTGCTATCTGTGCTTTTTAGTTTCTGCCTTCCCGTTCCTCCCCTTTATTATAAGGTTTAGTTGAGCAGCTTTGCTATCATATCAGAAAAATTGCATTGGGTTAGCAGCATCAGAAGATGAACTGAGAAAGGTGAAGATAATGACTGCAACACTTCTTTTTAAGCTTGCTGGAGTAGGCTTAGGCTTGTAAGATGAAGGTGTCTAAAAAATTCATCTGGGCTGAGGCTGTCAGTGCTGCTATCTTTAGGTAAACTTTTATATTAGAGAATTTTAGAGAACTTCGTTTTGCACAAGGATGTGAAATGAAATACCATAATTCTCTTCACGTTCTTTGTCTCGACTCATTTTTTAAGCCTCCCCGTGTATGGAATTTGCCGCTGTGGTAATTAAATTACAAGTCCCGTGGTGTTCCGATGGTGTTTATTGCATTTGGCTGCAGCTTATTTGTGTACTCGGTAAATCCAAAGGGTTTTATATTTTACTGGCAGGGTAGTATAACTGCGGCGTTGTCTGAATATTGAGATAAATCCCCACTTGCTCACCGCACTGCATTTTGTACTGTGGTCATATTGTGAGCTTACAGTTGCCGAATCATCACCACATCTAGCTTTTGGTCAGCATGCACTTCTGCTTTATTCAGCAGCATGCCTCCTCCCAGCCAGATCGCTTGCCAATATAATTTAAGCCTTTAATCCCTGAATTATTTCCAGGACATACCGAATTTCCCAAAATTTTTATGTAGTCTTAATACTTTCGATGTAATTCTGACTTTGGTTTCTGGTTAGAATTAATTGGCACTGAGAGCAGCACAACATATGGCTGAACGAGTGTGGCTCGTTATTGGTTCAACCTCCCATGACAAGTAGAGCTCGGGATTGTGGGTTAAAGGGTTAAACCAATCAATCGGTGAAAGTCACTGTCGAAAGAAAAACAGCGCGCACACGACAATGGGGACAGATGTATAGGCGATGCCACAGTGCTGAGGGGCTCATGCGCGCAATGTTTTCCGTTCATCAAAGATGCATCAACAAGCCCAAGTCTCTATTGAATGAGTCGTGCTTCACTATAAAGCCTGACAGCCTATATTTCTCACATGCGTGCTTAGATTTAGCATGGCGTCTTTTACTCCTGTAAATGGCACTGTTGCTTCTTTTCTGTAGCATTCCATGTTTTAAAATTAAGCATTGATGCTGCGTTATAGCAAGTTTCTCTTTCTTTCTCTACATTCATGATTCACTGGATTGATAGGGGTTTAACTTGGACAAACGTGGGCCATCATAACTGCCACAGCAGTGGGTTATGGGATTTCAGCCGCCTGGGGTTCTTTGGGGTGCACCCAAGGCTTGGTACAATCCAATGTTCATGGACTGTGGGATCTAAGAAAACGTATTTGGGATCATTGGTTACTGCGGCCTGTAAAACCATGCAACAATATGTTGTTTGAATATTACTAGTAGAAGCTGGAAATACAAATACCAGTCTGCGGAATATTCAGCATTGTGTTGGATCGTGTGGTTTGTAGACTTGACTCCAACTGTATGCGAGTGTTTTAGAGCACAGCTCTTGGGCGCCCGTTCCTGTGTTGAGCATCGGCGTCCCTTGGCGTAACCAAGCGAACAAGCACAGCGAAGGATGAAAGAGTGGACGCGAAGCGCAGTGGAGGATGAAAGATGGTGATAGCGAAGAGCGCGAAGAGGAGAGTGCAGCAGAACCATGAGGCGGAAAACAGAGGAGGAGGGTATGGCGAAAGCGTGAGAAGAAAAGCGTAGTGCCGTGCAAGATGTGCTCTGCGGTGACGACTGCTACGGCGCGTCCTCCAATGCCATATTTTGAAACAAAGCGCGGGCATGGGCTTCGGACCCACTGCGCTACTTCGCCTGCATCACCACCACTAGAGCATGCGTTCCACGAGAGGCACGCGTTCCTGTGTTCACGCTTTCTTTCTGAACAATGAGCGACGTAACTGGTGGAAATGCTTCGTCTGCCACTGCTGCTAAACGAGCTGCCCGAGCAGAGGTTCAGTGCCACTGCCCCGTCTTTCGGAATCAAATTCTTTGCCACAATATATAGCCAATTGAAAATACCTAAACAGCTGCACTCAAAATTTGCATTAGGGAGTTTTGTAATCGGCAAAATTTTGCATCCCCCCCCCCCTGCCATTGCAATTAACGCAGCCGCGATGGCTCCGAATCAAACCGGCAACCTTTCTCGTGCTTAGCTGCAGAACCCCATGGCTGGTAAGCCACTACGGCAGGCTGGCCCTTCATTCTTAGTTGAAGCATTTGCCTACACACTCGGAATTTTCTGTAATAATTTTTTTGCGCTTATTCTGGGAACTTCGGTGTCTGCAGGTTTTCACGCATTGTTGACTTTTCTGCCTAGTAATTCGATTTGCATTGCGAGAAGAGCCAGCGAAAGAGTTGTCGTCGTCACCTCATTACAGAAGACGTAGAGTTGTTCGCTGAGAAGGCAGATGTGGGCAAATTGAAGTGTTCTTAATTTTGAGGACTATGGTGTTCCTGATTTGTGTTCACGATTACATCAAACACGGAAAGAGGTAACTTGCAGAACTGGTCACACACACCTCTGCGAGTGCTTCACCAATATGGGAAGCACTGTGGCTATATTTTAGAGCAGTTGTGTTCAGTTCACATTGGTCATCATGCCAATTATGCCTATCCTGCGATTGTTCTTGGTTCATGTTCGATGTTCAAGCTCTTGGTTCCTGTTTATGTGATAGAGGCAGGCAGGAAAACGACAACGTGCAGAACTGTCTGCTCACACCTTTGTGAGCACATTGATAGTACGGGAAGTACCGGGATCATATTTCACAACAGGAAGTTTTAGGTTTTGCATATGCAAAGCGCCACGTGCTCCTTTGGGGTTCCTTTGTATACCTTTTTGCATTCTATTGTAAGCCTGACGGTTTGTATACACAAAATTTAAAACTTCTTAACGACTATGTCCTAGCCATACCGGCAATCTTGCCACTTCTGGCAGTCCCGGCAATCGTTCTTTGTTTATCTTTATGATAAATGCAGACACGGGGGAAAAAATAACATGCAGAAATGGCTGCTCACACCTTTGCAAGTGCATTGACAGTATTCCGTGGAAGCACTGTGGCCATATTTCATGACGGTTATGTTCTATTCATGCCCGCCATTGTGCTAATGTTACCAATACTGGCAATAATGACAGTGAGGCTGAGTGCAGGCTCTTGGTGAGAGGCATCAAAGTGTGGATCCTGAAAACAATAGTCACAAAATCTAAACCACAATTTAGCAGGGTTTGGATTTGATTATGCGCAGAAAACTAGGTGGGGTGATGAGGTTAGGAAATTTGCAGGCGCAAGTTGGAATCAGCTAGCGCAAGACAGGTGATTGGAAATCGCAGGGACAGGCCTTCGTCATACAGGATGATGATGATGATGTGCAGTCAATTACTGCAGCAGCTCTAGCCCATGTGAGTTTTTTTCACAAAACCGGCAGCATGTCATGGCTGTAACGGCCAGATAAGTTTCTTCCGTCTGCTTCCTTACTGTGATTGTGCCAGAGCTGGCGTAGCACCATACAGTTAGTACCTGATTAATTGACACAAAGCCGCAATTTCTGTCACGCTTTCCACAGGCGACTTAAGATTGTGGTTCATATTGCATGGTGATGTGTTTTTACAGTTCTGTTAGTGTGTAGCTTTTTTTTTTTTCTCAGTGTTGAAATCTGTTGTTACTGCCGATACTGCTTTGAATTCTCTGTGACTGATGTTTGTCGACTGTGTTTTGCAGTATCTAGCTTGGTTACATTGTGCTGGGAAAATTACCGATCTCCTTTTGCTGAACGGCTGTGCTGGGTATGGAACACCGTGTGGTTTGTTATCCTGGGAGACATCAGAATGAGAACTTGGTTGTTTTGAGCAATTAAATGCTTATGAAAGCTGCGAACACCCAGCATACCGCAACTGCCATCTTTAGAGCCCAGCCATGAAAAACTGCCACGGCTTATAGAAGGAATGTGTCGTAAGTGTGGAAACAGGCTGGATATCTGGGAAAGTTGTTCCACTTATTATGAAAGATGGCAGATCAGACAGCTATATGCAGATATGCACTTGCATTTTCTTTGTGTGTAGTAGCTGTCTGTCATTCTGCTTTCACTGTGAAAGGGAAAGAAAGTGGAAAAGCATAGTGATTTGGTGATGTGGCAATATTCTAATTGAAGAACTTGACAAAGTCATGGCAACTCTGGCATTCAGATGTTCATTAGAGCTTTTCTAAAAAATGTGCTAACTTTGATCCAGTGAGCACCTTTGTAATGGTGCCATTTTATCTGTCAACAGACTTCCTTGATAGTTTTCTTTCTTTCCCTGACAAACTCCAGAAGATCAGTTTTGAAGACTATCGCTGGGAAACATCTTGTTTTACTGCCCTCTGGGTTGTACTTGGAAGAAGTTAAGAATATATGTGTGCTTTGGTGTTTGGATGGCGGATTGTGTGTTGCTCCATTGGCAGTTCTTTGCTTGTTTAGCAAGCAACTTTCATGCTCTACTCTGTTCATGCTACACAGCTTTTTTATTCACTGTTTTTGCAAGTTCCTCAGCAAAAGGAGCAGTGTTGCACTCTGTAGCCCAGAGAGAGAAACCACTCTGTATATCTTTTCTGCGGTGTGCATTTTGCCCTCCTAGGACAGGTGGCGCCGCTGTTCCTTTTTCCGAGGTTACATTTTTTCAATCCAGCATCGTAACAGACAATGTGCACTTCTGGTTTATTGCACATGAAACGGACAAGTACTGCATTCAAATGTGGTATGAAACAAAACCCACATTGAAGTTTAGGTTATGAGCAAAATTTAAATGGGTAATAAGCCAGCAGTCTGCCCAAAACAAGCCATTTATACCGGCCTTTGCCATCGATGCAGCACTGTACTTTTTTTTACTTGAAAACAACCATTGCACCCACCGTCTGGAGCATTTGCTTCCAGACAACAAAGTTCCAGGCTTTCATGTTCAGCAGTGTGTTGTATTCCTAGTTATTGTATCTGGGCATAACAGTTCATCACTGCAAGATAAACGTATCAGATGTGAGAAAATGGTGAATTTGCTGAGTCAGTAATTGAACGTGATGCAAAAAGGCGCTGAAAGCCCAAGCAGGTGAGACGATGCAAGGGCTGACAGCCAACTAAAAGGATTACTTGAGGAAACAGCGTATGTATGAGCACAGAGTTAAGACGCCAAAGAATATCACATATTGCAGACAAGCACCAGACAACCAGGGCACTGAGAGCTATTTAGTGAGGCCCAGATAATGGCGTTTTTCACTGGTCGATCTGGAGCGGCCGCCGAAATCCTGGAGCGAGTGCTCGCAATTCACCAACCCTAATCTGCCAGCGGAGAGCGAAAATGCTCCGCGCTGGATCGTACCGGAAGTCTGCGCACACATGTCACAAAAATCGACTTCCGCTCTGCATGTTTCTATGGCCACCAAGATCGCCGTCCTCCAGCACGCGGAAGTGACAAATCCTCTCGTTCTATTTCCGCCTGAATCCGCGTCTCGGCAGCGGAGCAAGTGAGAGCGATCCGGTGCGGAGCGAGTTGATCCGGAACGACCAGTGAAAAGCGCGAACCCGCTTCAGCTCGACCAGTGAAATTCGGATTCTGAGCTGTGGAGCAAAAAATCCTGCTCCAGATCAACCAGTGAAAAACGCCATAAGACATATCTCCTTTTCTAGTGTATCGTTGGAGAAGGCTCGGAAGCACATGACTGCATCCTTGCAAATAAAGAAGGCTTCTACAATATTGAGAAAGATAATGATTTCCTCAGAATTTTTCAAGCTGGTTTACAGTACATAACTGTTTAATGCCACTCCTTGTTAGTCTTATTTTCTGGTGTCTTAACTTTTTCATGCGCTTATGTCTGTATGTCGCTTTTCATAATAAATGCTTAGTTAGCAGTCGGTGGCTAATGCTGTTGAACATACTAGTTGTTTGCTGGGTTCGCGACTCATGTTACACCAGCACAAAATCAAAGAACTTACAAAGAGATGAGACAGAATCCACTAATGCTCTGTTCCAACTGAAATCTGCTTAACCCCCTTAGCTGCTGGCAAAAAAAAATTTTAAAGTGCTTTCAGAAAATGACATTTTTTGGTATTGCACATCCTGATAGCATTTTTTTTTTTTTGAGATTTCAAGTATGTTTGACATGGGGGTAGTAAATTCACGACTAGTTATAAAATACACAAATTTAGGCGCTGATGGAAGGTTCCGTCCATCTAATTTCGATCATTGCCACGTGTAGCACAACTATCGTCGTAGTAGACGACATCAAAGTCACTGGATGTGTCTATAGTATGGGAAACACTGCCATCGCTGTCAATGCTTTTATGCAGCGGAAAATCATCTTTGGAGCTTGATGACTCAATCAAATGAAAGCCGCACTTTGGCAACAGGTGCGATTACACACTAATGGCCATCACCATCTTTAAAACCTCTACTGGACAAACCTAGAAGAACGGGAGTATGTAGGCCCCCTAGTGGCCAAAGAGGGAACTCGCGAGAACATCAAAATAGATTGGACCATTCGGTCCATTATTGGCACTTGGAAAGAGCATCCAAACACGTGGACGAGACACATCTCAGCATTAATTGCAAAACAAAAATGTCACCAAGTAAGTCTAATCCACTGCAATCAAAGGTATAACGCAGGGCTCGGAACTGTAAAATGCTGCATTATTACTGCACATGCGTGCCATTTAATACCCTCTATCTCCATTTCTTTGTGGTACCAATAGAAGCGGGGCTAATGCGATTATGGCCTTTCGAGATGCTAAGCACCTTGAAGACCATCCTTAAGGTTTCCAAAAAAGGACAGAGGTTCACATAAAGATGGAGGCTTGAAGTGATCCAACACTGGTCGAACAAAGGATGTCGCTGGAGTATAAGTTTCAACAGGCCCCCTTGTTGGAAGATTGACTTCACTGGCATCACTCGTTTGACAAGCGTTGATCACAATCTGTGAGGTCCCGATTTAAACTGATGTAGTTCATGTGTGTTATCAAAACGCAGACACCTCGATCAGCAATCGGGGTGTGCAGACGTTCAAAACTTCCAAATAATAAATCAATTAGTGTTTCATTCGATTCTGTCTTTGAATTGAATGGTCACTTTACGTGAGTACGAATATTTTTCAAATAGTTTTTTAATATTTCGAAATGTCAGCTGTGCACAATCAGACATGAGGTTGGAGCAAGGATATGGTAAATTGCATCCCCGAAGGCATAGTATAGGCATAAAGCACGACAATGTGCTTAGTGGAGCAGGCTACATCGCTCAGAGAGCCATACTTTACTGGTTATACAGCGATCATTCGCACATACTGAAGAGCCCTGTGCATGTGAAGAAACTGCTTATCTGTTCCTAATCCTCCATTTTCTCTTTTAATAAACAACTGCTTCGTAATGTACAAGAGAAATGTGGTAACAATATGAATGCCGGGATTTGCACATCATTTTAGATCAGTTGTGAAAATGACTGCTCATTATTCGAAAAGTATTTGATTCGCTTCTGGCGTTTTTCTATTCGTATTCCATTCAGTGTCTAAAACTACTGTTCACTCACCCCTAGCACAATCTGCTAGATGTCGTGGACCTGCTTATGCGTGCGTGTGGCATTCTCTCAGCCTATCCTTTAGACTGCAGACACCAGCGGCATTTCTTGTGTTTGTGTGTTCTATTTGTGCGCCATTTGATTTTGTGCTGGTAACATTTATCTACAATCGCTTCAGAGCCCTTGTTTCTTTAGTGCAGTCTAGCTGTAGATGGACCTAAGACTTTTTTTTTTTTTGGCGCACTGCATAGCAGTGCTACCTTGGAGCAACTACTGTGCTGTGCTTGCAACAAATGGCGCCACTTCCACTGCAGTTATGGTGGCATGCATGCCTACAGTGAACTCACCAGTACACTAATGCCACACTGCATCTCCTCTGTGAGGCTTCAAGAGTGTGCTTCTGTATTACAGTGTTTGTTGAGAGTTCAGATTGTGAGTGAAATGTACTGTTATGCCAGAATGAAACGAGGACAGGAAGAAACGAGTAAAACATCTGGTATGGGGTGACCCAAAAGTAGCATAAAAATTTAATCATTTGACAAGTATAGCGAATTAAGCGACTGTCATAGAAATGCTCTGAAAGACGGATTTTCTCTAAAACCAAAAAAATTTTAGTGCTGAAATAGCTGTAGTGCTGCTGCCACAACTGAAGTGCCTCCTGGTGGTTTTAAATGTAACTTTGAAGGCAATAGAAAAAAAAATTATTTAAAAAGTTTTGATTTATTTTGTGAAAAACGCATCATTCTGTTTTATATAGTTCACAATCTAATGGATGTTTACCTTAGTTACTTTTGGATCACTCCATATATGCTTAATTACCAGAGGTTTGCAATATGGGATGAGCGTAATAGGGAGCTAAATGCACTCTAGCCCCAAGAATCGGCGTTTGGATGCACTGCACCAGCATCATGCACTCGCTGACGAATGTTCATGTTTCACTCCGGTGTGATAGTCCAGCCGGTAAGATCCATCTTACTTGGTCAAGCAATAATGGGTGCATATTGTATCCGCTTGTTCCGCTGCAGATGAGACGTGCCTCGGGTTGAGCTGAATGCTTGTTTAAGGCTGATGTGAATTGGGTCAGACAGTGTGATGTTGTCTGGATGCATGCTTTATCATCAGTGATGTCTTAAATATACCATGCTTTCTTTTTTATTATCAGTATTTGCTAAATGCTGGATGCAGCATTTCTTTGGAATATTGATGTGAAATCTATAGTGCTTGTGGGCATTATGTGATGAACACTGTTTCCGTCACTTGCAAATCAAATGCTTAGTCGGCGGCGTTCCCACGGTACGAGTGCAGAGAAGTGTTTCTCGCAAATTGATTGTTTTCTTTGCCACACTAATTTGTGCGCTAGTGGAGCGGGTCAACGTGATGACTCCTGGTGCCTTGCTTGCACTCTTCCTGTGGAATACTGCATGAAACAGCATGAATCACTCTAGTGGGCTTTGTAAGGAAATATTTCCCAGCTTCGAGTCTCACTTCTGCGTCGCTGTGGGCAGCTGGATACGGGTGACAAAATGGAGGAAAAGAGAAAATATGCGATTGTTGGTGCTTTTTTATATATATATATATATATATACGATGTGTTAAGGCCTGCGAATGAGATGGTTGTTGCCATGCGTATACAAGGTGTTCCAATATAAATTGAAAAAGCAAATATTTAGTCATTTGAACATTGTAAACAGTAGCAAGGTGTGCTTTTCCCAGAAAGACTCGATGAAATGTGGAATTTAAAAAAAAAAGTATTGCAGCAGGAGCAGTTACATTCGTCTCACACAGGTGGTGCTGTTACCGCTTAACTGATGTGCTATCTGTTGGTGACAAACGTAGCCGCTCTTGCTATTGGATCTGGTTAAATAAAAAGTGCCACATTCTTCTGTGCTTCGAGAAAAACTGCATCGTGCTTTGGTCTATACTTTTCAAAGGTGGCAGTTCATGATTAATTCTGGCAGCCTTGGTGTGCTGCTTAGACTTCTTACAGTGCCACTGCTCGGTTGCGCTTTTTTTTTTTAATATAAACCTGGATCAGTTCTGAATGGATCACGTTCTGCTGTAATGCTGTGTTCTTTTTTTTTTTTTTTACATTGCTGCGTTCAGCTGTCAGTTTTGTATGGCAGGCACGCACTGGAAACTGTGTGATTTGACAAATTGCCCACTGAAAGGCTCGCTCTTTTTTTTTTTTTTTTTCTTCACAACCCTAATAAAAATGTTTCATTGTCATCATTGCGCACCCTCTTCTTTACTTGCCAGGCAGCTTTACTGTTGTCTTCTAGAAAACCTGTGAATGAATAAACTCAATAAACAGCCTTCCGGTGTAAATTGCTACTAGTACCAGAAGGTTGAAAGTAAGCTTTTTCAAGAAATTGAAACAATATCTAAAAGGTTTTCCAAGCTACTGTAATTGGTCGTTTCAAAGTGATCTGGGAAGTTCTGCTAAACAGCTCTGAAGCTCCGTAGTCGGATTTCGCTATCGTGATTTAAGCATATTTAAACTCGCAGCAAACCATAGTTGCTGTTTTACACAACGTCTAGAGCGTTAACACAGTGTTTTGTTGGGTTACTTGGTGCTAGAGTGTGCTAGAATACGGTTGAGTTGGACGAGCGGCCGGGGTTGCGCATGCTCAGCGGTGAGGCGTCCGACGAGGGAAATATACTGTGACGGCGCTGCGAACGAAGTGGATTGGGCCGATTCACGGTCGCGCCGTTGGAAACTGATGGCGACACTGCTCGGCGGGATAGTTCTACTACTTCGCGCACTGGTATTTGCGATTGGACCGCTCAAATGGTGTTTCTAATTACATATGACGTGCATTTATGTCTTAAAAATAAATGCATTTTTATGCCGCACGCTATGTTATTGCAATTCCCTTGAAGAACAAATCTTTTGCGTGTTCTTCTAGCAGCATATGTGTCTCTCGTGTGTATTTTTGCGGATATAGTATTAACGTGATAGCGTTAAGTGCCCTCGTTTGGCGAAAAATCATTCCGAACAACTTCTACGCAGGCCCTCCGTAGACATTCCTTTTACCACCATAAGTTGCTCTCACTTTTTCTTACAATCTTTAGAAAGTTATTCCTCGGCATTTTGAGAATGACAGCGCATAAACAAATGTCATGAAACAAAACACCGACAGCGCATGCCCTTTATGTTAAATCTTCTCGGACTGAAATATTAAAAGTGAGAAACAATAACAGAAGATCCGCCCACGCAAAAGGCCGTGTTTCTACCAGAAAGCGTGCCTTCCTGCATAGCGTTCACGCCAGCGTTTCCCTGTAAACATTACGGTTACATAAGCTGCAGTTGTCGGGAAGCGTGAGAAGCAGTCAAGGATCTTTGAATGCTATCGCGTTTTAAGCGTCCTCCAAATTTTCCATCACTAGGTCTCGTGAAATGCAGGCAGAAAAAAAAATTGTCACTTTAAACATGCAAAAAAAGTCGCAGTTAAGCCCGAAAGGCGAAGCATCGATTGCGATAGCAAATAGTGGATAGCTATACAAAGTAAGGATAGTAGTTTTATCAGCCGTACAAACTTAGGCACACTAACTAAATTAACAAGCGTGGTGTCACTTGCGCACAAGCAAACATGAACGCATGTCACTCGATAACCGCGGAAACTCGCTGTTAAAACTCTGGAGTGAGTCCCTCCACCTCCCTCCGGAGCGTTGTGCGCGACTGAAGACTGCGCGCTCCTGCCTGCTTCCCGCCCTTTTGCGCGCGAGCCGCGATTGCAGGCTCACCGTCGCGTGCTTTCACTTGCACATACGGCGCGCGTCAACGATTTTACCGCCCATGGACTTTATATGGAACCTCGCGGAATCGACGACGGCAGAAATTCGCCTAGGGTGTCCATATAATTGCTATCGCAATAACAAAATATGTCTGCCCTATCCGGCGCCATGGTCACGGCATTTTTTTTTTTTTTTGTTCTTCCTTACCTTACCAGAAGCGCTAGCCTGTTAGCTACTATTAACGCATGGCTGTGCTGCGAGACGACAGTTAAAGGGACAATAAATGGGTACACTATAGTTAAGCAGTATTGGTATGTTATAGTCTTCTGAAATGCTAAAATTGCCACTCTTACAGCGAGAGGGGGCTTCGCAAGACAGAAAAGACACAAGAACTACAGATTGATGGTGCCACCGCCTTGAAATTCCTGCACCCAAAAAGGTAAAAAAAAAAAAAAGAAAAAGAAAAAACGCCGCATATCTACGAAGTGAATGATGATACTTAATGATGATGAGTGGGCGAAGGGCCGGGTGCAAAACGCCGGAAGCGTTCTCCAGAAGCTGACTTCCGGCTGCTTCCGGCTTTCGTCAGGAAAACAAACGTGTTGTCTACAAGAGGTATTTAAAATTTATGCGAAAGTGCTTTACTGAGTAGATTTTACATGTGCAACTGTAGATAAAGCGCTGGACCTGCGGATTTCAGTTACCGCCACAGGCAAATGCCGTGAAGAAGGAGAACAATAACGTCCTTGATGGCTGCATCGGCATCGTCAGAAACATCATTGACGTGGATTGGGCCATGGAACGGCCCAGCCGAGCCAATCCACGCAGTTGCGGCGGGGAAAGTGACTGTCGAGCGCTTTTAGGCGGTGCGCCTGTCTGCTTTTTTTTCAGCTGTAAGTTGGTCTTTATATATTCTTGGCGCATATACTAGTATTGGCTGCAGTTACTGCTTTACGATCGCAGCTGGCCAGATGACGCGGCAACGCTAGCGTCAGAAGCTTTCACTTTACCAAGCTCTGCAGTGTCGATGGTTTGGGATTCGTACGATTTTTATAATGAAAGAATTGAGTGCTCAAGTCGAAATTCTACTGCTGCGCTAACTAGAACTTCCTTTTTCTTTTCTTTCAAAGGCGTTTAACTTCCCTCAAATTTGACGAACGATCACCCTGTTAAAACGTTTGAGATTTACGTGCATGTGCTGTGAACCCGTCCTGGATCGAAGGCAATACCTTTTAACGAATGTAGTGCACTGTGTGTGTGTAATAACAGCAGATATTCCTGAGTGGAAAGTGTGTTTTGTAGCTAAAATATGGCTTTATAATGGCCTTTTTATGCGTGTCCTCGGAGGTTATTACTTTGAAAGGTTTAATTACTGTCAGCTGGCTAGCGGCAGTTCTCACAACGGACAGCACGTGTCCGCTTGACTGATCGTGAGCCACACATGCTGTGACTGAATTCGTGGCACTGACTTCCACTCTACTGACTTCTTTCTGCTAACGATTCTCCTCGGTGGCTGCAGTAGGCGCATGAAGCGGGGCCCGATTCTTGAGGTTGCCACTAAGATGTGGAGGCGGTGCTTCCAGGCCCTAGGTTGTGCCAGCCACTCGAGTCCACTCACACAGTCACAGGCGTTCTTTCTGTGCCCGGTAGCGGAAAATGGCCGCCTCGCAGAAATGTACTTGTCGTTGCACAACTCATGCAGTTTGTACTTATTTTTAAGATGGCTCGCTGCACCATCACTCTGACCTAAGTTACATGGCGGCTTATGGATGCTTTTATATCTAACACTTCGTGCACTCTCCCTATGGCATAGGAGCTAGGAGTCCCTATGGCACTAGTGCTCAGCCATCTTTATGGCGTCGACAATGCCGACAAATGGCAAGTCATAGTCAGGGTCTAATGATGTCGTTGTCGTGTTCAGGTGTGCGTGACAAACAGTCAGCGTCGCTGTGCTTCCTTCCAGATCGGTAGACAACGATAATGTCGTACTCTTGTAAGCGTAGGCTCCAACGGGCTAGTCTGCCTGAAGGATCCTTGAGGTTGGCAAGCCAGCACAGGGCGTGGTGATTGCTAACAGCCTTGAAGGGTCTACCGTACAAGTAGGGTGGGAATTTACTAATTGCCCACACAACCGCTAAGCATTCTTTTTCAGTGGTTGAGTAGTTCTTCTCAGCCTTGGTGAGACTGCGGCTTGCATAAGCAATGTTGCGTTCCTCACCATCTTGCCACTGCACAAGAACTGCGCCTAGACCCGCATTGCTGGCGTCAGTATAGAATTCTGTGTCTTCGTCGAAATGAGAAAGTATTGGGGCAGCTTGCAAACGCTGGCGCAATTAATTGAACGACTGCTGCTGCTCGTCCGCCCAAATGAAAGGCACATCGTCGCGTGTAAGCCATGTCAGAGGCTCAGCAATTCTCGAGAATCCCTTGACGAAGCTCCTATAATATGCACACAAACCAAGGAAGTGTTGAACAGCCTTCTTGTCTGTGGGTGGTGAAAACTCGGCGACGGCAGCTAACTTGGGGTCTGGTCGGACGCCTTTAGGACCAACGACATGGCCAAGAAATTTGAGCTTTTGGAACCCGAAGTAGCATTTTTCAGGCTTGAGGTCGGCAGCACGGATCGCAGCGAGGACGCTCTAAAGTCGTGCGAGATGTTCGTCAAATGTGCTCGAAAACGAGCGCGCAAGAGTGCGTCAGCGTCTTCATGTATGCGGCCCGACTTGTACACAATGGTCACGTCGTACTCCTGCAAACGTAGACTCCACCATGCCAGTCGTCCAGAAGGGTCCCGCAGATTTGCAAGCCAGCATAATGAGTGATGATCGGTTACTACCTTGAACGGGCGGCCGTAGAGATAAGGTAGAAATTTGGCCAGCGCCCATACGACGGCAAGACACTCTTTCTCCGTGCTGGTGTAGTTGGTCTCTGCACGCGATAGCGTGCGACTTGCGTATGCGATCACTCTTTCAATACCTTCCTGCCATTGTACAAGCACCGCACCAAGACCAACGTTACTGGCGTCTGTATGAACTGCCGTGTCCGCCTCCTCATCAAAGTGGGCCAAAACTGGTGCTGACACCAGACGCTGTCGAAGCTCGATGAAAGCAGTCTCTTGCTCTGCGGCCCAGACGAACGATACATCGTCCCTCGTGAGGCGAGTCAGTGGCTCCGCCATCTTCGCAAAATTTTCGATGAAGCGCCGGTAGTATGCGCAAAGGCCCAGGAAGCGTCGGACACCCTTCTTGTCGGTCGGTGTTGGAAACTTGGCTACAGCGGCAGTTTTCGCGGGATCTGGGCTCACGCCTTCCGCACTGACCACGTGTCCCAGAAACATCAGCTCCTTGTAGCCGAAATGACACTTCTGAGGCTTAAGGGTGAGGTTAGCCGATTGGATGGCTTTGAGAACTTGCCACAGTCGTTTCAGGTGGTCGTCAAATGTCGCTGAAAAAACAACTACGTCATCGAGGTAGACGAGGCAGCTTTGCCACTTCAGACCAGCGAGAACGGTGTCCATCATTCACTGGAAAGTTGCTGGTGCCGAACAGAGACCGAAAGGAAGTACTCTGGATTCGTAAAGGCCATCTGGAGTGACGAAAGCAGTTTTTTCGCGGTCTCATTCATCTACCTCAATTTGCCAGTAACCGCTCTTGAGATCGAGAGACAAAAAATACTTAGCTCGCCGCAACCTGTCTAAAGAGTCATCGATACGCGGTAGTGGGTACACGTCCTTCTTGGTAACATCGTTCAGGCGTCGATAATCAATACAGAAACGAAGCATTCCGTCTTTTTTCTTGACCAGAACGACCGGGGAGGACCACGGACTGTGTGAAGGCTGAATGACACCATCATCTAGCATCTCCTTGACTTGGGCTTGAATTGCCTCACGTTCTTTCGGCGAGACACGATAAGGGTGTTGTTTGATGGAGCGTGCATTGTCGGATGGTCGTTATTCGGTGCTTCGTGATTGGTGTTTGGCCCATCTTAGACCGAGCGAAGCACGCGCGGAATTCATTCAAGAGTTCCTGCAGTGCGTCCTTTTGGTCATCCATAAGCTCAGAGTTTACATCGATGTCTCTGAGCGAACCGTCATCTGTGTCCACTTCAGAAGCAAAACACTCGATGATCTCCGTTGATGGTTCCGCGTAGGCGACGACAGTGCCACGAAAAATGTGCCGATGCTCAAAAGTAAAGTTGGTAACGAGGACCGCTGTCTGGCTATCACGAATTTCCACAAGGCTTCGCGCTACACAAATACCTTGGGTCAGCAGTATAGAAATGTTGCCTTCTACAATGGCTTCACCGTCTTGTAGCTCGTCGGACTTGACCGGAACCATAACACTCGCATGCGGCGGTATCGTGATGCTGTCCGAAACGCGAAGTGTGGATCTGCGTCCAATGGCGTCGGTCTGTGCTGTTGCCCTTTGTGTCGAGAAAGTGATGCAGCGCTCGCGGAGGTCAATAATGGCCCATATTCCCGGAGAAAATCCATCCCAAGAATTACATCGCGGGAACACTCGCGTAGAACCAGACAAGTGGCGAGAAAAGCAGCACTGCTAATTTCTACTCTGGCGGTGTATAAGCCAAGCGGTGTGACGACGTGGCCACCTGCCGTACGAACTGGTACCCCATTCCAGGGCAACGTAACTTTCTTCAGGACGATCGCCAGTTTGCCACTAATAATAGAGTAATCGGCGCCGGTATCTACAAGTGCACTCATCTTTCTGCCGTCGATCAACACAGGTATATCCAGTGAAATCTTGTTCGCGGGAACAGGTTCTGGCGTCATCGGGACGATACGAGGTCTTCAGCGCGTCGAGTATCAGCGGCTCCGCCTCGGAAGGTCGCTGACGTCAGTTTTCCCGGCGTGGACTTGATCTCCCTCGCATTGTCCTCGAGGTGGTATAAAGAGCAGGGAAATATCGCCGCGGTGAGGGTGAGCGTGACTGCCGCTGCAATGTGTCCGGCCTGCGCTGCTGGTCGAGGAATTCTGCGATGTCGGGAGGCCTTTGGCCGAACCTAGGTCGAGGCAAATCGATAGAATCGAGAGGTACTGGGATCGATACCCAGCACCTCCACCAAATTATCACGTATACCCTGTTGTAGAATGCACGCTGAATGAGGATCCAGGCAATTGTAAGCGTCGACGCGCGATGCCGAGACAAACCTCGTTCTCTTCTCCAGTCCCCTTGCTGTGTCACACCATGTGGCAATATGTTGGACCATTCTCTTCAATTCAAACCTGGCCTGCGGCGATTGCTTCAAGTCGCGTTCCCTTTTTTTTTTAGCACTAGAGCAGTCCAGTGCCTTAGTGTGCGCTCACAGACAAGGGTGCCGCAGCCAGGAAATATGCCTTTCTTTAATAGCTTTTACTTTGCCGTCTGCTGTACTCTTGATGAAAGGTTTCCTATGATTAAAACTTGCAAGAAACAAACTATCTAACGCGGGCATTCACTCTATGTTTGGTTTCTTACCCCCTCTGTGGCCGTGTCGTGAATGCAGCGACGATGCGCACTCTCCACAGCGAAAGCGCGCCACCGTCACAAGAGAATTCATTTTCTTTCCTATGGCGCAGATTGCCACCAAACTTTGTGATGAGCTCCTTAATGTGTCCTGGAATCCAAAATAAACAAAATTATAAAATGTTTTTCTTGCGAAAATTGCTATTTTAGCTCTGCATCCCACCTTTTAAAGTGTGCAATCATCTTCCCGTCTCTCTGATCTCCCCTGCAAAATGTTGAGGCATGTGATCTGTCAGCAAATAATGGAATGGATTGCCTAAGAGCAATGTTGACAGTAGAATTGTGGAGATACTTATGAATTAGATTGTTTACCTGTGTAATTTTCTTTTCCAATCTTTGTGTTCTTTTGTTCCTTGATGTTTGCATTTTTTGTATATTCACTCCAGCCTAGACTGGAATGAGTCTGCAGTATTTATAAGTAAATTCAGAAAATGTAACAGTCTACCACAACACACTGTGGTGAATCCTAGTTTGAGACAATATGCTGATCTGACTTTGGTCACCAGGCCCACGATGGTATTACTGAATGTTCGGGCTGTCGCACTTGGTTGCAACAACAGCTTACTATACTCCTAGCCCTCTCAATATGATGCTTTACATTTTAAAATGTTTTAAGTAAGAATATGTATATTTCACAAATTTGCTCATCAGCAAACAAAAATATGTTGGGCAACTCAAAACAGTCCTGCTGTTCTGTGATCTGATCTGAAATCACCATCAAGACTTACTGAAGAAAAAGCTCATCTTTAGCATTAGTGTCTATGTTCTTTCATTCCTTTAGCATTTTGTAATTACATTTTCGTTTTGAAGTAAAAAGCATCACTCAGGTAACCTGTCTTGTTTCCTTGGTGCAGTACCTGAAGCGACACCTGCACATCTACACGGGTGACATGCCGTTTCAGTGCCCATTATGCCCTTGGAGCTTTTCAAGAAACTGCAGACTGAAGCTTCACATGCACATCCACTCGGGTGAGAAGCCATTTCAGTGCCCTGCCTGCCCTCAGAGCTTCTCACAAAAGAGTAGTCTGGACCGACACCTGTGCACCCACACATGGCGAGAGGCCATTTCAGTGCCCTTCATGCCCTCAGAGCTGCTCACAGAAGAGTGATCTGAACCAACACCTGCGCACCCACACAGGCGAGAGGCCATTTCAGTGCCCTTCATGCCCCAGGAGCTTCTCAAACAAGGTCACACTGAGGCATCATGTGCACGTCCACACAGGCGAGCGGCCATTTCAGTGCCCTTCATGCCCTAAGAGCTTCTCAAAGAAGTCCACACTGAGGCATCACGTGCGCATCCACACAGGCAAGCGGCCATTTCAGTGCCCCGTATGCCCTCAGAGCTGCTCACAGAAGAGTGATCTGAACCGACACTTGCGCACCCACACAGGCGAGAGGCCATTTCAGTGCCCTTCATGCTCTCGGAGCTTCTCACAGAAGAGTAGCTTGAAGCAACACCTGCGCACCCACACAGGCAATATGCCACATCACTGCCCTTCATGCCCTCAGAGCTTCTCACATAAGTGTAATCTGAACCGACACCTGCGTACCCACACAGGTGAAAGGTCATTTCATTGCCCTGCATGCCCTCAAAGCTTCTCACGAAAGGATACTCTGAACGAACACCTGCACACCCACAAAGGCTAAATGCCATTTCAATACCCTTCGTGCCCTCGAAGCTTCTCTCGAAAGGCCGCTCTGTAGGGCATCCAATAATGTGAGAGGCTTTTTCTGTGCTTTTCATACTTTCAAAAAAGCTCGGTAATGTACAGGGTTCCCGTGTAAAGGTAGTGTCGGTGCATCTTATGCAAAAAGAACTTACTTTCCCCAGTACACTTGCTGCACAGTGGTGCTGAGATTTTTGATGGAACCCCAGTGTGTATACTTCTCTTAATAAAATCCTTGGAAGTTAGCGTTTGTCTGTTTGGTTCCCTGTCCCCTGTGTCAATTTTGCACTTCAATTCTACTCACGGATTACCATCTCACCCTCACCCAATTTTTGCTGAGCTTTTTTTGTAAGACTCGTATTTTTCTTGCCAGTGGATTCTATACATGTACGAGTCTTTGGAGGTCTTTCCATTATTATCATGTTTAAGCTTTGTTATTGTCTTACGTATAAGCGCCTCTTTGTTGCATTCAAGTATTTGGCTGCTAATTACGAAATTAGTGCAAGTCTGTTTCAGCAGACTAAATTAAAGACTTTGTGAATGGGTATTGTTGATATTTCAATGCTTACACTGATAGCATGTAATCTTTCAATGCATTAGCATTTTATTGTGCTGATAGCTTCAAGGTAATTAAAGTGATGGTACTTGCAAGGTCGTTTATTGCCATTTAATGCATTCATGACAAATTTTGTTCAGCAATTGAAAATTATGCACGCACTGTTATTAATGTGCATTTTTCTTTCCAACTATGGTTCAGCTATAGTTTTGGTGATACTAAATGCAGTGGTATGGCGTTTTTCTTCTGGTAGATGTCCTGTGCAGACCTTTCAGAACCTTTGAAAATTGCGTAATAAACTTGTTCTCGTGAATTGAAGGTCCTTTAATTTTTATGCATCCTTAACCCTTTCAGTGTAGGGTTGTCTTTCCAAAATATTATAAAACAGGTGCAATAGTTTATTTTAGGTTATTTGGAAGGGAAGAAATGACACAGATAATGCACTCTTAGTATGGTCCTCGAATTCCTATTCTCGTTTTCTATCTCCTATCTGTCTCGTTCTCACGCGCATGCTTCCACGATAGTGCCACCTTGTCGTTAAAATAAAAAGAACCTTCCATAAACGTACAACAGATGGCAGAAACACACGAGTGGTGGCCTTGTGCTATGGCACGAATATTTAATGGGCAGTCATCTCGGATGTGCAATGCGTGCAGTACGATGACGGCCACTAAGGAGTGCATTCTACAGCGCAGTAACGAAAAACCAGACTGAGAAAATCCAAAGAGGTGAGAAAATATGCTGCAAGAAACATCCAACAGATGGCAGAACTACCTCAGATATTGCCAACTTCGTTACTGTGTGCATCCGACTAGAGAGAGTAGATCGTACAGGTTTTTCAATGGCATGGTGGGACAGAATCATGGAAGCGTAGCAGTAAATCAGTGAGACTGAAAAAAATTTTCAGTACCTAAATTGTCACTTGATGAACTATAGCTTCGTAGGGACACCTTGAGTAATTAAGGTTTACGGGCTTTTGGCGCCAACACGGACTCTGCGCTCCCACTGCCAAGCCATAATCTGCACTGGAACGATAGATTGAAAAGTTGAGGACTAGAAACTGCAAACGCTGGCGGTAGAGGCCTTTGTCAATTCTTGGCCTACAGGTCCTCTGCCTGCCAGCCAGCCAGAAACCTCCAGTACCTTGCAGAGATTGTATTAGGGTGAACCTCCGCCAAGTTTCTTGCAGAACCCTCAAACTCATATACTATGAATCGTTCAAAAAAATATAAAAATTGGAGGGCACTTAAGCTTCGCCTTTAAGAGTGGTTTGCGGTAACAGTGAAAGATCCCCGACTGCTTGTCATGCTTCCCGGCAACTGTAGATCTCTTTTTTCTCCACCTTCGTCTCCATGCGCCGCTGCCGAGGAGGCGCGCACCATCTAGATGGTGTTTCTGCAAAGAACCGACCAGGGCGCGCCGCTGTATGGTAGAAATGCTGGAAAAGATGTTTGAGTTTCTGTGTAACAGAATTATGTTTTCTCATTTATTTAAATTACGATCCGATGCTCTCAGGTCTGTAGGTTGTGGTTAAGTCGTACTATACGATTTTTCTGACGCATTTTACTTTGAGAAATTATATTAATTTCACTAATGCCTCTGCGCCACGCAGAGGGCCTGCATGGTTGGGGATGATTTTCTCGGACGCCAACACCGGATTTCCTGCGACGTGGGGTCCTCAATGCTATTGCCTTAAAATTGTGGACTTTTCAAAAGAGTGCTTGTGCTCAACAACTTCAAAAAGAAAAAAAAAACTAAATAATTTGCACCATGAAACCTGTCTTTGCCATAGCAAGATGCATTGAGAGTACCTTCGGTCCCGAGTACTAAGCCGAAGATTGGCATCAATGACACGCTGGTCGAAGTACAGTCAAAAGAAAGAAAAAAAAAAGACAAAACTCCAAAAAGTAAATTTAATCGCCGATCAGGCACTGAAAATTGCACTGTACCGCAGTCTATACAGTATTCGAGGTATCGATTTGGACAGAGATGAAGAGACAGTAAATTTGGATGGCCTGCTTGACCAATTGGTTGCTGCAGTTAGGCGCATAACAATAAAAATGGGAAGCAAAGGTGATAAAAACCTGACATTTAGTCCTCACCTTAAAGGGACCATGACACCAAAATTTCCGGCATAAATTACGCATTGCATGTTAAACTGTACACATCCTACAGCAAGCTGTCAAAATTTAAGTGTATTTGGTGAATTAGGAAACTTGTATTAAAATTTTTTGCTGTTGCAATTGAGCCGTAATTCAGTCTGGCGACGCTGATTGGTGACGAAATAAATTGGCACCCCCAAAAACAGCTCTCTTGGGTAACAGAGGCCAGTCTTGAAAGCCGTGCTTTTATGCATTGCAAACACCAGAAGTGATTGTAGGAGCTGAAAATACGTCGTGGCCGCCATGCGCTGTTTCGTTTTTGCATGCGCGTCTCGGCACATCTACGTAGTTTGCTACTGCTTTTTAAGCGAATCCTTATAGGTTCACAAGTGTCGGCAGGTGGTGGTATCACGTTGAAAAGTGGGCCGATCCTGGCGATAATGCAGAAAGGGCTCAATGGCACATACACCTCTGGGTTCGGAGACCTGTAACAGGCCTTTGAACTATCCTTGTTACACTTGGGACCCAAAGAGACCAGCCCTTCCCCTGTCGAGAAAATGGGGGTAAGCAAAGCCGGTTGTCCGATTCTAGCATGAGGGCTTCCTAAGCCAAGGTCAAACGTCAGGGAAGAGCTGCCGACCCCGAGTTTGGGGCGAACGAAGCGGAGCGCCAGCGACAGTGTCGTTTTGCCACAAGCTTCGTTTACCCCCATTTTCTTGACAGAGGAAAGAGTGAATTTTTTGCGGGCGCAGTTGAGCAGCGACGCCATTGCTATGCCATCGGTTGCTAGAGCGTGTGGTGAAAGACGTCCGATGTGGTCTCCAACGGTTTCAGAGCGGATGACACAGGGGTGGCCCCTCAGTTCCCGACATCACAACGCCTTGCCAAAATGGCGGTTGCTGTCGATGGGAGGGATTGAGAGGCAGCAATTTGAAATTGACAGTTCAGGTTCAAATGTGTGTTTGTGCGTTTTTTTCTCCCCCTGTGTGTATAACCATATTGGGCCCTCTACTCTTAGTTACAAAGGTAGACTGAGAACAGTTGGACAACCGTGTCATGGCCCCTTTAACCGAATGTATTTGCATGAGGCAGTCATCTGGGCTTTCCTCAGCGGTCCAGTGTTAATTCTGAAACCAAAAATATGCTTCAAACGCCTGCGATATGGGCATGGCTCACATTCCTGCTATGGGAAACTGTCGTGTGCAAAGTGCTGAAAACATTAATACAACTTGGACAACTGTGCGAATGCATTCATTAAGTGCCACAACTGCAGTGGTCCACATGCCGTTTATTCTGGATCATGTGTCATATTAAAAAAAAAAAGTACTAAAAAAAAAAAACATTTGACCACAGTGCATAGAAGACATGCACTGTGAAGACAGTTTTCAGATGTAAACTACAGCTATGCAGTTCGCTGGCGCTGGTTTGTGGTATCTCGATTCACTCGAGACAAGCCTGCTGCTTAGTACGAGTACCAGCCACACTTAACGCTTTTATTTTTCTTCTATTTTTCAAGGGCAAGCGAAATAGCAAAATGTAGTGCTAGAGGTCTCTCACGAAACATTTAGAAATGCAGATTTTATTGTAATGCAAACAAACGGTACTCAGCCTTCAGAAGGCTTACCTCACTCTGAAACATGAATTTTTAAAGAATTGTGTAATTTTTTTTGCAATGTTTGCATCAACTGCACCTATCCCTCAAGTGGAGTGGCAATTGTAGGAAGGTCCATTTCAAGTTATCATGTGACCGTCCATTTGCCACTTCACGCTGTAGCCATTCGAGCAGTTTTATTCAATAAGATACCTGTACTTTATGTATGCCACCAGATCAGCAACTCGGAGGCTTTTATTTTGAAAATATGGTCCATCATCTCTCTTCATTATTGGAGACCTTAACTATCAGAACTCGTGGGGAGGTTAAACATGCAATGCTGGAGGCAATCTTATTGAGAATCTTCCGATGTCCTATGGAGCATGTCTGCTTAATAGAAAGGAGCGTACTTATTACAGCTACACACACTGCAGCTATTCCTAAATGGACCTTGCCACTAGGCTCTACATCTATGCTTTGGCAATCTGCGACCCTTCTCAAACTGCTCTAAGACAACCCAATGAAAGTATTCAAAATCGTGCTTGTTTGCTATCGTCCAATCATCAATCAGTCTCGTTATGCCGTAACGTCTTGTCGTAAATGTGCACGATTTTGTATTTGTCCTAGTTCTACCAATTGAACCCCTAGAGCTCTGAATGAACAACTTGTAACACGCGATCATTCCGCATAATGCAAGCTTCAAAACAGCCGTAAACAACATGTGTTAAAACTTTATTGCTGCACATTCATGTCTTTGTTGTTTATGTGTACTACTCCTTTCTGTAATGCCTTCGGGCCTGGAAAGCATTTTAATGAATCATAAATAGATAGTATCCTTTCAAGCAGTGACAAAGGTGTGGTGAAAATGGCAGCACCAACACGTGGTCTGTTGCTGATTAGCAGGCCGGATTAACGTAGGCTGCAGCCAATCAGCTTTCCAAGTGTTGTAAATGCATATTAAAAAACCTTTAAATCCACATTAGCGAGTTCAAAATAGCACTCAATTTTGCAACTTAATATGCACGATTTCAGGAAAATGTCAATGGTGTCGTGTTCGGTGCCTCTTAGCACATTATTTGTGTGGTTTACAAGTGTGCTGTGCCCATAAATGCCTCTGCATGCAGATTTTTTTTTTTATTACATTCACGAAACGTGGCTGTGGTTGAAGTGGTGCAAAATAAAAAAAAAATTATGTACGAGGTGATCATTTTCAAGTTTCCCAGAATTTAAAAAAAATTGCCTGAGGCAGAAAGTGTAATTCTTGTCATTGAGCTGAATTATTCAGAGACAGACATTAATTACTAACACAACAAATCGAAACATATTCAAGTAATTTAAAATATTTACTAATGAACTTCTTATTTATTTTACGGTGCATATTGCAATTTACAAGTTGTAGCCGGTGAGTTTGCTAGGTGTATCCACTTGGAACGAATTTCCAGAATGACACCAGTTTGAAGATGATATACACCATCAAAATCACCTTAAATATGCACTGTTGTTCGACTTACTTTTTTAACAAAAGGCTCTTTTACGCACTGAAGCACAAAAGTAACTGGAACGCTCATGTGTTTAGTCCCACACTATGAGAAATGTCTCGAAGCTGGTGTTGTCCTGGAGATTCATTTCAAGTGGTTATGTCTTGCAAACTCACTGGCTACAATTCGTGAAATGGAATACATGCCATAAAGTGCTTAATTAATTAGTAAATTGTTAATTAGTTGAATGTGTGTTTTCGATTTCTCGTGCTAGTAATGTCCCTCTTCGAATAATCCAGCTCAAACAGAATTACCGTACTTTCCAGTGTATAAGACGCAGTTTTTTTTTCTGAATCTTTCGTCTGTGTGTCTTATAGAACGGTGCAACTTATGTACCGGAAAAACTGCCTTCAAAATTGGATTAGATATTTTGGGCACGCAAAGCGCGCTGGTTGACTTAATTGCTACTGGTTCTGTGCGCGCTGTCGAGGTGGCGGGTACGTTCTTCTCGTGATCGAGTTCCCGAGCGCCGTGCGAGAAGGACGGAGCAGCAACGCAAGCGGCGGCAGGCCGACCGATCCCGAATTAGTCGCATCTGCAGATCGCTGTCAAGATATGGCGCGCGCCGCTGCGCAAACTACGCAGTTGCAAGCAGAGTACAAGCCGCCGCCCCCTCTGCCTTCCCGCTTTCCTCCCTTGTGCGTGATTCGGCTCACCATTGGACAAAAATCCAGAAAACTTAAAAATGATCGCCCCATATATTTAAAATACCCATCTTAAGGCAGGTGTGGCTTGGTCAGGTAAGGATGTCCTGCTGCCGCATATTTTTGAGCACAGCCTGGGGATAGCAGCTTGCACATTGTGGCATGTTTTATTGCTGTAGCAATTATATGGACATTTCTGCCGTCGGCCGTCGCCATGAGGTTCCGTATAGATTTCAAGGGCGATAAAATCGTCGCCGCGCGCCGTATGCGCGAGCGAAAGCGCGCGGGGGACGCGCGCTATCACGGAGGGCGAAGCCCCCCCCCGCGCGCTATCACGGAGAGCGAACGCTTGGCAGAAAGCAAACGTGACCGTCGCGCAAAAGACCGTGGGGGTATGGGAGGGAGGCGGGGCGGCGCTGTGCTCCGGCACCAAAGGCGTATCTTGCCACTCAATCTCTCACGCAAAAGCAACAAAGCGGGAAGAGGGGGGGGGGGGCAGCTTCTCCTCTGCCAACTTCTCCTTTGCGCTTTGCCCGGAGATGCCGGTCATCCGCACCGTCTCTTATCTCCACACGGCTCTGACCTTTGTATGCGCTGTGCATTTGCCACTCAGTTTCCGTTGAAGCGGTAGACCGCGCGAACCTGCGGTTGCTGCCAGAGTTTTGACAGTCGTTGGCTGCGGTCATTCAGTGTGATCTATTCATGTTTGCTTGTGCGCGCTGACACCACGATTGTTAATTCAGTTAGTAAGCCAATGTGTCCAAGTTTATGCAGCCGATAAAACTACTATCCCTACTCCGAATAGCTCTCTACTAATTTGCTATCGCAATCGATGCTTCGCATTTCGGGCGAAACTGCGACTTTTTTTTTTTTAGAATAGAACGACGTCTCGAGGTCGGCATTCTCCGATACTTGCAGCGAATGCCTGCGCCGAGAGCATCATGTACTACAAGTGTGAAGTGCTTAAGAGAAAAACTTCTAAATCAATTATGGGCACTAATAGACCTGCAGCATAATAGCCGGCGTGGCCCACAAACTTCTGCGCACGTCCTACGCTCGCCTGCATGTCTACCCTTCACGATGGTGGCGGGAACCCAACGTGCGCACAGGGTTGTCGGCATTGTGCAAGAGGTCTATTGCCAGCTAAAAGCCATAACTCACATTTCAAAACCTGCGCAAAGGCACAAAGCCGACTTGGTGTAGCACTGTTGATCATTGTACAAGTCTGCCTCTTCTCGCATTAATTCTTCCTGGTGCGCTTTCTTTTCCTCAGAAGTAAACGTCAGCAGCAGACTCGCTTCTCGTCTGGTGAAATCGCCACTAAAGCATGTTGGCGGGATAGATGGTTCGGATTCACGACTAAAATGTAAGGCGAGACTAAACAAGAGTGTTGTCGTCTTTCTCTTTGTATACGGGGTGTTCCAACTGTCATGCACCAAGATTTCAAAATACGCAGATGCCACATAGCTGGACAAAACCAAGGTAATGTGGTTTGCCATCGCTTGGAGATACTCAGATTATTTCTTGCATTCCACCTAATTAGTCTTAATTAATCAACTTCTCAAATATTTTAATTAGATGAAAAGTGTCAATCAGAACATTGTAGAGCAACATGAAAGACTCACAATACAGCTTTCTGTTCAATACGTGCTACATAAGTGTTTTTCCAAGTGTGAACGAAGCCTGCGAATACACGCAAAATTGCCATGCGACTGATAGTTGGGACAGCCTGTATAGTCGTGCTACACATTCTGGTCATGAATCACCAGTTTCCTCAGCACTAGTAGCTTGCCATTATGTTGGGAGCATTACCTTCACACCCTACATAAAGAAACAAGTCTTCGCAATTCAGGAGGCCAATTTTTGACCATGTGCCTAGTCGAGCAACAGCAGCAGTGTTCCAGGGAATGAACAAGATGAAAAGAAAAAGTTGGCACAAATTTCTTTCATCATGCACAGCAATGAATGCTACCCAATTTGGCATGTTTATGAGGGTGGTGTCTATTACAGATTTCGCCCTTAAAGCGACAACTGCTGGCTCCACGACTCCATTGTTGGCACATTGTTTTGGTCATGATGTAGTATCACACGTCAGTAAGTGATAAGCAAAGAGAGAGATAAAAAAGAAAAGACTGGGATGTTAGCCACAGAATCTTCTGCTGGCTACTCTGTACTAGGGAAGGGGAAATGTGGCATGGAAGACGAGAGAAAATAATGACATAAGACTATCTGTGTGGGCAGCACACACTGTATCACAATGTCACATGTCACACACGCTGTCAGTGTCACGAACAGAGACAAAACATCACACAGTGGACTATGTCACCCAGTCACAATTTGTTGTCCGACCCAGCACGTTTCATGTAACGCAGCAGCACCTTTACAGCCGCTGTCACCGTACCTTTATTTTCAGTTTCAGTGCTGCTCATTGTGAGGTGGGCGTGAACTGGTCGTACATACTCTATATCAGGTGACACTACAAAAGTCTTCTCTCACTGCTTGCATTTGCGATAAAAAAATTGTCCATCACACGCGAAAGAAAAATGTAGACGTGCATTGTGTAATGAAATATGTGGTGCGCATGAAGCCGTACTTTTCCAAGTGACTCGTGTTTTAGTGTCTCGTACATGCATACAGTCAAGTTGCGCATCGGGACGATGCTTCCTTTGGGAGGGAGGCAAATGCCACGTGTCGAGCGCGGCGATGACGACGACATAAGACACATCGGCACTTATGAAAAACATAGCAAGAAGAAGAAGCAGTGACTAGCGCGTGGTATCTTAAAACTGTCCGTTCTTGTTCTCTGCCTCTGCCGACAAGTGCGTTTCGTTTGTCCCTCGAGCTTTCGACGTCGTGACAATATAGCATTAAGGCACCTATCTCATGTAGCAAAATGTCACATAATTATAACGTGGAAGGCATCACAGAGCTGAGCGTATTTACCACCATGAAACAAGTGAAGTGACACCTTTCTGTGACCAGTGGTCATCGTGCACAGCCTGTGCTCGTGACCAAAACATAGTGCATTCACTACTGGAAGCACAAAAGTACACAATTAAGTGACCTTGACGTAACCTCAAGACTACAAGTTGTATTTGTAACATGTGAAGTAGCTAGTTCGTAGCATAGAAAGTGTCTCAGATCCTAAACGAGTGCAGTGTGAAACACACAAATAGAGACTTCTACAATGGCACTACTCTCATAGCTCGTGCAGAATTGTCTGCGAAGTACGAAAGAGTACTGCAGAGACTGGTAAGGCTCTGTGGTTCGGGTTTGTGCTATGCAAATGATGTCACTCCTGATGAATGATGTTGGTTCTGTGGCACGCGTCTGATAATTATTATGACAAGAAATGACACAAGGAAACTGTGCGGGACAGCACTAAGAATATGGCAGCAGTAGGAAAACAACATGTATAAAGATACAAAGCAAGCCGATCCTGAGTGAAATAGAGGAATGTATAACAGAATAGTAGTTGGCCTTGAAAAAGTAAAAAAAATCAAGGCAAAGCAAGAATGTCACACAAGGGCACTTGCAACAATGCATGTATCAAAAGAAACGAGTATCAGTAACAACAATATTGGTATGCAATATTAACTACATATTTGGAAATGAAGCCATCAGTCGTTTTACAACCCGAGGAGTCGTGGCACAGCACACAGTGTCAGCAGAAAGGCATGTGCCTCCCTCGTGAAAGACCTGCACTGTGTCAAGATTGATTTTGGAAGATAGTGCAGGTCTTAAGCAACTACAGTGTGTGGGGAGATGGCGTCAAGTGCACAAGATCGGACGGCCCCAGTGACATTGTGTGGCACAGAAGAGGAACAACAATAGTACAGCGCCGGTTGAGTCCAGCCGACTGGGTCCTCAGTGCCGCAACTTCCCCACAAGTGTTAATTGCAAAATTACTGCAATTACAATGCATGCACATATCGCTGCACAGTGCCAACAATGCGCAGTTGCTATCCCATACCAGACGGGCACATACATGGTGCTACCTCACTGAGCAACAGCCTAAAATGTCGATTTACAGTCAACTCAAGACAATACAAACTAAATTTGGGCAGCCTGCTTGCAAAGGGAGGCTGGTTAGGGATCAAGCTGAACCTCTGCTCGCCAAAAGGTTTTCATGACAGTGCCGAGTTTGCACAAATGCATGCGAAATAAAAAGCTGGAATCTGAAGTTAACGAAGACCCAGTTAGATTGGCTCCGCTCATTCACAAACTCACGCGAGCACACAGCACACTGCTGTTTCTCAAAAATCATGATATCACACGTGCTGCTGGAATGGTGACTTGCCCTTAAAGCGAAGCAGCCATACTTTTCTTATAAAGTATGACATTGGACACCAGCCGCACTTGTACATAAATTTTGCACCAGGTGGCAGCCGGCGAATGTGTGCAACAAGATCATACCCGTTCATGAAGGACAATTGGAAGATGTTGCACATGAACTGCTTGACAGTCACATGCGGCTTCATGTGTCGCATCATCTCCCAGGCCCTTGGGCCAATTGTGTGCTCAGAAAAAGAGTACTTCGTTCCCGATTCCCTAGATGGGTCTGCGTCGTGCTCCAGTCCGAGCAATGGCTACAGCCCAAGTGATAACGATATGGCTATGACCATGGGCGCTTCTCTACATGGGCAGGAAGGGATCTTATCTCCTGAAATTCTTGCAAGCAAAATGTGCAGGCGTATGTGACGCTCGTTCACTTCGCGGCAGCAACGGGAGAGCTTGCCTCTTCACAAAGAACGGCACTGGTTCCTACTTGAGCTGGGCAGTCGCCTCTGGCAGAAGATCAGCTGTAAGACACTGTGGCCCCACTTGAAGGTTGGCTCCCGGCAAACTCACAAGGACTAGAATCATCCCTGAAATATAGTAGAAATTTTAGTGCCCTGTACTGCCAAGGTATATTGCCAGTGTACATGAATACAAGTACTAACAGTGAAAAAATTGGTGCAAAGTGCAAAAACATTTAAACCCCAAGTATTATGCCTCACAGAGCAATGTTTGATCTGAGCAACACTGGCGACAAATTGGAACCGCTGGCCGTTCTCATACTTGACAATACAGCAGTGAAAGAGATGAGGCTCAAGAAAGGTAAGTACACACACGAGCGAGCGCTGCCTTTCTTTTTTTCTCGACTGTGTTGGCGCAGTTTTGTCAAGTATGAATGTTCACCAAATGGCCCAAGTTTCCGTGCTACAGGCCTTTCACATGACTAGAAATATGTAATCACTATTGCTAACCTTGAACATAAGTTCTATTTTTAGCAGACAAATTGACACAATTGCGAACTTTTAAAAAGCGATGTGTGCTCGTTTCAGGAAGATAAATAGCAGCACCAAGTTTGGTTATGGTCAATTTTGCTTGCTGTGTAAAATGTTTATAGTAATGAAACTGAGCGCAGCAAAAGATGAAGAAAAGGACACACAGCAAAAGTGCTTACTCAACTGATTTTGACTGCATGCATGTGCAGTAACAATCGCACGCGTGCAGTAAAAGTCAGTTGTGAGTAAGTGCTTGTGTTGTGTGTCCCTTTCGTCTTTTGCAGCACTTTTGCAAGTTTCATTACTGTAATGCGATACCAACTATGCTACCTATCCAAAATGTTTAGGTCCCCTTCTATGTGGCCAGCAAAATGAACTTTGTCGCAGTGAAAATACTTTCAGGTCTCACCAGTGGCCCTAGTGACTAGCAAGTTGCATATGTTTGCAGTTGTTTGCAAGTTGCAAACCTCAATATAACGAACATGAATATAATGAATTACTGGATACTACAATGAAGCAAATCTAAAGATTTCCTCCCCAATATCAGCAGCTAACAATGTCTGCTTATAATGAATATTGGAAGGTGTGACATTGCTACAAGGTTGAACTGTATCAAGCAATATTTATACGAAAAAATGGTTCTGTTTGAACTGTTTAGCTATACTTACAACAAGAGCATTTACAATGAGGTAAAATATCATCAGTCATGATGGCTGTGTTGTAGGCAATGTTGCTTCAAGTAGTAAGATCAACTACAACTTTTAGGAGGTTATTTAAATACTACACACTAGTGTGCGTCTTATCATTCGTGTGAACATACTCGAATGTGCCCGAACGTACTTGTGTGTGGTGCAGCACAATAAAAGGTGTCGTCATTCTGCCATTACACTTGCTTTCTGCGAAGGCAGTGCTGCTTGTAAAAGTGAACTTTTTTTACTTCATAATATTCATAGAGAAAAGTGTGAATGCCTATAAACTACTTTTAAACAAAAAGGACAGTGCAGTTAATAATGTCTTACATCAATCTGTGATCATGTGACAATTCCTTTGCCCATGCCTCCATTCCCCCCCCCCCCCCCCCCCCAAAAAAAGAGCAACTGTTGCAATCGAGAAATTACACCACAGATGTACGCAATGCCACACATGCATGCCCTGTCAGCTGTACAGAAACATTGCAATTCTCACATCCCGTACTGTGTTCTGCACTGCTACATATTCCTGCGTTTTCTTTAATGCATCCTCAAGCAGTTTTCATTTCTTTCTGCTAGGAGAGATTCCTATTAGAAAAAATATCCGATTTGCCTGGTCATGCAATCTTCAACTGCCTAAACTGCCACAAAATTGAACTCTTTCACCAGGAAAAAAAAAGAAGTATGAAAACATTCTGGTTCAACACCCTGCTTCGTCACGTCCTGAAGCGCAGCAGAACTGCCTCTCCATTGGTGTGCAACTTGCAATGACGAAATGAAAGGAACTCTGCATGAAAACGCACATCGCACCTCCCTCTGGCCACGGTTGCCGACTGAGCTGCTTGTTGTTGCTGTTTACTGGACGAGGCTGCAACAGCCGCTGTTGAGTGATCTGACTGGCCGTGTAGTTGAATGCCACATTCTCTGACTGCGTCTCCCAGGAGACCCTCAGGCGAGGGAGCTCCGCGAGTGTCGACTGGAAAGTGGCCTCACTGAAGCACCAGGTGGACTTGATGTGATCTGTACAACAGGAATTCGAACTCGCGATGAAAATACTTCCCACATGGGCAGGTCCTGAAACTACACTTATGCTCTGCAATTTGCTGCAACAAAGGGGTCACCTCTTCATAACTCAGATGGCCCTGGCTGAGGCGGCGGCTCCCGCAGGTCCCCAGGGCTGGCAGTGTCACCTGGAAAAAATTATGCCCGAAGCTTAGTCATCGAGTTCACGCTTCACACTAATGAATGTTGCACTAAGCAGCAGCAGACAAGGACAAGCGGAAGTAACAAGCGCAAAATATGCTTCCTAAGTTACCAGAATAAGAGCACAGGTCACCAGCATTAACTGCATCCACACTATGTTTTGTGTTACATTCACTGCCAGTGGCCATGACTGGCGCTCGCTAAGACTCCCAGGGTCAAATCCTTGTATACGTACATAAATACCCAAGAATGTGGACGTGTAAACAGTCGTTGCTGTACCTAAATGGTAGAGCATCGCACACGTAAGGCAGAGGACAAGGGTTCGGTTCCTATCGACAGCAAGTTGCTTTTTGGTCCATTTTCATTTCCTTTTACCTAATCATCTCTACATTACAACAAAACAAATGATTTCGCCTATGCTTTCATTGGCTTCATATGGTCGCAACTAACAAAGATTCACCGACAATTACGATACTCCCTAATGCAAAATTTGAGCGCAACTTACAAGTGTTTTCATTTCGCGATATATTCGCTGGCGCGGACAGTCAGTCTCGTGCGGCACGTTGCCAACGGCAACGTTGCCGTTACCAGTTGCACGAAGTGTGGTGCGACCGCCTCGCTAATCAGGATATAGTGAAAGGCAGCGCATGGGCAAAGGTGGGCGCGATTCACAGCAGCCACCGCAGACAGACCTCTGCTCATGCAATGCTTTGTTTCCATACAGATGACCCGCGCTACTCTGGTGCCATCTTGTAGCCATAGCCGCCGCAAAGCCTGCCTTGCACGGCACTACGCTTTTTTTTTCTCGCGCTTTCACCTAACCCTCCACCTCCACTTTCCTCTTCGCGATCTCTTTGCTATCGCCGTCTTTCATCTCCCGCTGTGCTACGCGCTCGCTTTCATCCTTCGCTGTGCTCGTTCGCTTGGTAAGGGACAACACCGACGCTTGCCGCAGGAACGGCCGCCTAAGAGCTGCGCTCTAAAGTTGGGCCCCATTCAGTAATTAGACAAGTGAGTGGCTTTGAATGAAAGGGTCCCTGAAACATTTTTTATTGTACGTCTAGAGACAGAGGGTATCCCTCAAGAATTTATTCGCACAAGAGTTTTGTGTCAGCACAACGTAAAACAGGCACAAGGGGTTAAACCATTATTACATTACTGTACAAAGATTTCTGTACTACTGTATTTTCTTTTTTTTTTGCTTTTCTTTATTTTGCATTATTTCAGCTACTTTTGTTTTATGTGATTTCTGAGTATAAAATAACAGCTGCCATAGAAGTGCTTTTTTCCTTTATAACAATTGGTAGGGACCCTTTAACAAATTTGTAGGGTCCCAAAAGTGTGTACTTCCTAATTGTGTAGTTTACTTATGTTAAATAAACTTTCAAACTTTCTCAAACTGCATCGTCCCCTGTCAACTTTTACATTGTGCGACCATCGCTACGTCCACCTCCTTCATGCAGTGACACAAATGCTGTCTACTCCTGGATGATGAAACTGCAAAGTAGCTGTTTACGGTGCTATTTCAGCTTGATAATTGCCTGATAACAAGTAAATATACACATACGTTTAAGGCTGTATGCAGTCGACTTGCATTAATTCAACCATGATAGGACCAACCAAATTGATTAAATTATCTGGCAGGTCGAATTGAACAAGATGAATAATAAATGTCAGAACACGCCACTGATTCATTTGGCAGTATTTGCCAGAAACACACTCCCGAATCAAATGCGGACCCAGTTTCTACGAGCCTAATGTAGAAGACTAACATAGAAATTACATTAAAGCACCTGAGCAAAGTAGAGATCTAACACGCACCCGATTTTTTAGGAAGAAAAATATGTGTTGCACAATGGCAGCCAGTTTTCCAAAGGAAGTTTCGCCCCAGTACATTTGTGCTATGCGGTAAAGCATACAAAGCAGCGAAGGTAAAGCCCCTTAAACATTCTTAAAGTAGCAAAACTCTCCTCCTCTGCATTCACTCTTCGTTTCTCCTCTCTTTCGTGCTCCCTCATCAACCATGGCGCCACCTACATTGCTTGAGTGTAGCAGAAGACCTTTCGCAAAGTGAATGCATGCATAGGAATGCAGTGCTCTTTAAGTGTTCGCGTTCTAGCTCCGAGTAACTTCCTGTATAGCAAAGGATTTCTATACGAAGCGTTATATATATATATATATATATATATATATATAAACGTGTACTTGTTTACCTTTCACCAGCGACCGCTTTTCACCGGCTAACAAATGTAAAACATCACTCAGCGCAGGACGCGCCTGCATGTATCGGAGGTTTCTCGAATGTTATCGATGCTTCTATCCGCTGTCTGTTGTCACCGATGCTTATGTAATCTGATTGTATGAGCGACGCAACTTGTCTAGTACTTTCTGGAAGACACGCGGGCACCAGGGATTACTCTGGAACCTTCGATGACTCGCGTATAAAAGTCGACGCGTTTCGCCGCTGATCAGATTTCGCCGATCGCCGACTGTGTTCGCCGCTATCGTTCTGCTTTGAGTGCAACTTGCTTATGTGGGCACAGGTTCGCCCAATAAAAAGTCCTTTTCGTCATTCACAGTTTTACGACTGTTTTCTTCACTGTCACTACTACGTGATTATATATATAGACGTTTTCACGAGGACGCTTCTGACAGTCTGGCGTGTTGCCTGTGACTGTGAGCTTGCCTGGCGCTTGCGTTGCAGAGTGGTAGCTTTCCCCGGGAGTGAATCTTCCTATACATCCCATTGGCTCTCGTATAGCAGACGCTCAGTCGATGCTAGCGCCAAGGCGCACTTCAGTTAGGCCCTAGCAAACGGATGACGGTACTGCGGCGGCGAAAAAAAAAGAAAAGCTGCGAGATTTTGTTTTCACTCTCCTTCTTTCGCTATAGCACTTTTTTCTTCCATTTTTTTATGATAACGTTGCTCCGCTTGCCTCTCTTTCCTCTCCATGCCTCACCCTCCCCTCATGCCTCGCGGAGTGTTTTTTTTTTTCTTTAGCTGTCCGCAGTGCGGTCTTTCTTTCTCTCTTTTTATTTTGTCGCAGGCGTTGCCAGACGCACCGCCGGCCGCAGCACGCGCTCCTCTCCTGTCTGGCTGTGCAAAGCGTTACACCGTGCATTTGTGCTTGGGCGCAGTTCGTTCTTTTTGCGTTTTCATGCACGCAGTCTCGTTCGTTATTGCGATCAAGCAAGCATGTGCCCAAATTATATTATAAAAAATAATGCCACTTACAACACAACAGTTCTTTGGACCCACTTCATTGTGTTCGTTTGCGAAAACCAGAATTGGAACAGACAGTGCAACACACCATAGAATGCAACAAAACGCTGGATGGTGTTTCGTGCACGCACATGTAAAAACATTTATAGTAATTGCTCTAATGGCCAATGTGCAGAATAGCTTCTCATATATGCACTGAGTCGTTGCACAGGGCTGGACGTCGTGCGAGACATGACGATGGCCTAAGAGCTAAAATTCCCTGGCAATGAAAAAAGAATGAATACATGCAAGGTACCTAAATAATGAATAATCAAGTAAACATCGTTTTTCTAACAATCACACTGAACGCAGCAGAAAACAAGTTACATACAAGCTCACATATTGCACACAAATATTTGAAACGGTCAGCCTATGTAAGCTAGTCTTAAGGTGGTCGTTTTACTTACTTTCTGAATCGGGAAGGTCATCTGGCGCCTTCACGGATGGCACAGCTGACCACACGAGCCTTCTTCTCGCTGGGTCCATGAAATCCACCTCCGTGAAGTGCACCGAGCATATCCTGCGGTTGCTGACTTTATCTGTGGGCAAACTCAATAGGTCCGTCCTTCCAGCGTACTTTAAAAACGCTTCCATCCTGAAGAACGGTGAAAATCATAAATTATAACATTGCAGCTGGAACATGCAAAACTGAGCTCATTTCGCGTCGCAGCAGAGCACTAGTTGTGATATACAGCGTAGACCGCTTATAGCATAAGTCGCCGGAGTTGCGAATGTCCGCACTATAACCAAAGCAACAATTTTCAAGGCCCGCACATATACAAAACATGTGCACCGAGCCGCCACACGTATGCGACAGTCGAGGAATGCGGCTAGAACGTTTGCATTCAATTTACAGTCGAATCTCGTTAATTCGAACCAAATCACGCGGCGGCGCCTCCGACCGGCATTGCTCCGGCACCGCCATAGAGTAAAAGCTTAGGAGAGACCCCTCAACGTCGCGCGCGAACAAAAAAAAAAAAACACGCGGCAGAAATTTCACCCTCTCTCAAATGGCAAGGTCGCCGATTCTGCGTTGCGCCGGAACATGCGTGGTGACGTCTCGGCCCCACTACCGTGACCACACGTAGAAAATGGCAGTGAACCCTTCTTTCTCCTTTATGCTTCCTCTACTTTCTAGTCACGTGTTGACCTTGCACGCTGTGGCTACGGCGCAGAGGGAAGCAGCGGGGCTGTCCCATGCCGGCCAACGAAACTGCCCACGCCGGCAAACACCCGCTTCCCGATAACGGCAGAAAACGAAACTTCGGGGACCTGGCACGGGGCCGGCTAGAGCGGCGGTGCTTGCACGGCGGCGGGCGCGCACGGTGACAGTCGAAAGTGAGGGAGATATGAGGGAGGGCGAGGGGAGCCCCCGAAGCAGCGGAATTGCCGACGCGAAGTCCACTTCCCTGCCGCCCTCCTCCCTCACATTCCACGGTCTCCGCGTGCGCCCTTCGCCGTGCTGTGCCGGTGCCGCCCGCTCCCTGAAGTTTCGTTTACTGCCGTTATTGTGAAGCGAGTGTTGGCCGGCGTTGGCAGTTTCGTGGGCCTCGCTCGCTATGCTCACCATGATATTTCATGACTCGCACTCAAGATTCTGGTTTCAGCCTCACTGGCTGTTCGTTCGCACCATGTGCCCTTCTCCTCCACTTCGTCTCTCTTTCTCCCTCGAGCACTCCTTGGGGCGCCCGTTTGAGGGGAGCGTTTGGGGCGAAATCTCTAGGTTGTCGAAGGGGAAAATTCGTTATATCGAGGGGGTCTCCCGCTGCCACTTCGTTGCGTAGAGGTCTCAAATACATGTGCTTCTATGGAGTAACAGCGGGGAATAGAAAAATTTCGTTATATCCAGGAATTTGTTATATGGAGGTTCATTATAAGCAGGTTTAACTGTATACGCGGTTACGTTATAAGTGGTCTATACTGTATCAACCTTAATTCTCAGAAACGCATTTTTCAACGATGGCGACCAATTAGCTAGAAACAAGTTCAAAGCGCAAGAAACACATGTGTAGACATGTGTTCCTTGCGATACGCACAGGTGGTAGTATACTTATCAGGAGCTTTATGTTCACTGCTTGTTGGCATAACGATTGAATGCATCGTTGTGGTGTTATCAAACCAGCTAGCTGCTGCCTCACCGCTGGACAGCCATGTACGACTGCGCACAATTGCTGTCGGAAATAAAAACCGGGAAGCGAACTGCACAGTGCTCACCTGTTGCCTTTAGGGATGCGGTAGAATTTGACGTCGCGTGGCATACTTCGCCTTGATGTGTTCTTGCACCATTGAACAACACACGTAAAGCGACAGCTGCGAGACATTGCGGGAAAAAGCCGACAAAAGTGAAACATTAGGACCACATTACTAGCAAGGAAGGCGAAAACCACAAAAGTGACTGCATAATGCCAGAAAAAAAAATTGATGCCGTTAGGGCCGTTATCAGCACGGCCGACGGCGAGCTTGGGCAAGCGGCGCGCCGGCCGTAGCTGGCAGCGCCGCCGATAGTTGAAAGCGAGACAGAAACGACAAAGTTGAGAGAGGGTCGACAAGAAAAAAAAAAAAAAAGGGAACGCGATTTTGGTTTCGCATCCATTTCATGAATGGCGCTGCAATTCGTGCGGACAAAAAACCAGCGAAGTTTCCGAGGCCGGGCTTTCCTTCGATGTTTACGTTTATTTTTGTCACGAATGACATGCTCGTAAATAACGGCATATACTCATCAAAAGGCTACATACAGACCAGCACTGGTGCAGTTTATGGGTGCACAAACAACCAGCAGAAAAAAGCGATTTTGGGGACTACAGTATAGACCACTTATAACGTAACCGCTTATAGTGCAGGACCGGATATAGTACAGTCTTTTCAGACTCCCGTTAATTTTCCCATAGCACTCCATGTATACGCATACCGCTTACAGTGCAGCCTCGTGAGACGAAATACCGTTATAATGCGGCTTCCGCGGGAAAATCTCGCCGACAAGGGCGGTAGCGAGCACGCTTCTCAACGAGGTGCGTGCTCCCGGCCGGCGTATGCATTATTCAACGCAACCACACTCTCGTTAATTCGGACTTATTTGGCCGCACATCGGCTAATTCGGACTACTTTCGGAGCTCGGTAAGCGTGGAGCGCCGCAAATGTGCGACGCAAAAGAGCAAGAACGGCGCTAGAGTCCAACCGAAACGAAGCGGCGGAGTCCGCATCGCCACAGCCATCAGTTGAAATCGTACGTGAATGACAGCAATGCCGGAACGCTTCGAGCATATTTGTGTCTTTAAAGCCTGTATTCTTGCGTTTACCGCTGCGCATAACACCACGTTGGCCGCGGGCTTTCGTAACTGCGTAGTTGTCATCCATGATCGCGTCGATAGCGGCCGCGGTTTTCTCCGCAGCGGTTGCGGCGAACAGTAGTTTTGTTCTTACTCGGTATGCGCGGCGGCGGCATGCCTAAAAAACTGCGTAGTTGCCATCGATGATCGCATAGATAGCGACCGCAGTTTCAACTGCCGTTGTTGCAGCGAATGGTAGTTAATTCGGCCAGACTTGGTGCGTGCGTCGGGCGCGTGCCTTCAGCACCGCAAAGTCGCCGTTCATAATCGCGTCGATAGCGGTCACGGTTTTTTCCGCAGCGAGTTGCAGCAAACAGTTGTTTCATTTTGACTCGGTGCAAAGTTGCCGAACTTGAAGCGCACCGGCTACAACGCGATTATGTTTTCGCCAGATCACTGGCGAAAACGTAATCGCGATGTGCGCGCGATAGTACAAAGCGTGTCTACATGCTTGGTCTACATATTTTGCATACGTGCAGGGCTTGAAAATCGTTGTTTTGGTTATAGTGCGGTACCGCTTATACAGTCGAATCTCGTTAATTCAAACTGACGCTCTGGTCCTGTCAAAGTGATGTGTATTTCAATGGGCGAAAACGCTCGGTAATTCGAACGCGAAAGCATTTGCGACGGTTAATTCGAGCATACCGCGGACCGACAATGCTTTCAGCAGCGCGCTGAATAACGTGGCGGCGCCTCGAACCGGCATTGCTCCGACACCGCCATAGAGCACAAGCTTAGGAGAGACCCCTTCATGCAGCGGCGGAGGCCCAGTCCGGCCAACGAACTGCCTTAGTCTGGCCAACGAACTGCCCACGCCGGCAAACGCTCGCTTCCCGATAACAGCAGAAAACGATACTTCAGGGAGCGGCGGCAAAAACGCGCGGCAACGCGTCATGCCGCGGGCGACAAAACCGGCAGGAATTGGGGGTTTTGCGGCGTGCCACGCGAAATGGTTTCGAGACCCATTTCTGCGGCAAATGCCGCGTGCCGCGAGATGAACCAATCAAGAGCGACGAGGGTGACGTCACGGAGCCATCACAACCGGACCGGCGCCGGTCCGCACCGGGTTTTCAATCGACGATCGTCGTCTCTCGCATGAAACAACGAGCGCTAGCGGTGTTGCTCGCGCGTTCGGAGAGCGTGGGAGATCTTATCGCGCTGCCGCGCGCGCGCGTGCCACGGTTTCCTCGCGGCAAGGCGTTGACGCGCGGCAACTTGCCGCTCGCGGCATGACGCGCGCGTTTTTTTCTACTAATGTGGCCGTACCCTCCGCTGGCGCCGAGCCGGCTGGACCGGCGGCTTCGGCGCCCACGCCGGCAAACGCTCGCTTCCCGATAATGGCAGAAAAGAAACTTCAAGGAGGCTAATCTGCGCCAAACCGGCTGTACCGGCGGTGCCAGCGGGCGCGCACGGAGACAGTCGAAGGTGAGGGAGCTGCGAGGGAGTTGAGAGAGAGGGCGAGGGGAGCTACCGAAGCGGCCGAGTTGCCGAGGCGAAATCCGCTTTCCTGCCGCCCTCCTCCCTCACCTTCGACGGTCTCCGCGCACGGGCGCCATGTCGGCGTCGTCCGCTCCCTGAAGTTTCGTTTTCTGCCGTTATCAGGAACCGAGCGTTGGCCGGCGTGGGCGCAACTCGCCATGCGCTTGCGCGCCGCGAAATTTCACGACTCGCACCGTTCGTTCATCTTGCTATGGTGCTCGAATACTTCAAAAATATGTCCTTCTGTTAATTCGAACTTCTTTTAATTCAAACAAATTTTCGGGCCCCTTCGAGTTCGAATTATCGAGATTCGACTGTAGTGCAGATATTCGCGACTCCGGCGACTTACGTTATAAGCGGTCTATACTGTATAATATGTCCACAACACAGCACTGCGTGAGACCACTGCCGATGTGGTATGTTCACGATTCACCGGTTTCCTGCATCACCTGAGGAGTTGTCATTTCAATCTATGTGAACCAATGCATACATCAGTTAAATAATGCATTTTGGTAAACCCTTTTCGGCAAATTTCCCAATAGGTTGCGAGAATTATCAGCTCTCCAATGCAATATTTTCTCGTATGCAGTGGCAGCAGTTACATTTGTTATTCTTTCAAACACGACTTCATTCCAGTGCCTGATGGTGCACTTTTGATCGTAATCGAGCCCGATCTGGATCAAATTTCTCGGTTGCGATTGGCTTCTTTGCTCAATCTGCAGAAGGGAGCCAATCGTGGGCGAACATTCCGACAGATCGGGCTCGATCGCGATCAAAAGTGGCAGTGTGACATCGGTATGAGACAAACCCATACAAAACTCATACAAACAAAAGGCCATTTTTAGGATAAAAAGTCTGGGCCCACAAACATGCATAGACGCCAGCTGGGACCTTCGGTGAGGATCGAAATTAACCAAAAAATTGAATTAACGAAAGTCCACTGTATCGTGCTCGTTTGATTTGCTCGTTATAAAACAAGCGCAGCCACAGTTAGGCTAAAGCTGCCGCCAACTTGTGAATGTGGTGAATGGGCTATTTATGTTTCCTTTGCTCTAGAATTAAAAAAAAATGAATTGAGAAAAAAAATGTTACGAACATAGCAAATCGATCTAACACATTTAGAATGGGAGGCAGAGATGGTACCATTGCGCTAAATCCTAAGTCAAGATGGCGGCTTTCTGGCGGTCGTTTTGCCACATTGTAAGGCACATTCAATTGCCTTTGGAACTCTCTTTCCGGATCTCAGCTTGTTAGGATATTTTCCTGCTACCATTCTAGGTAAATTATACACAAGACTTGGCTCTCTGACAAATGTGGAATCTGCGGTTGCCGCTAAAAGTGCCTGTCCTTTCAAAACTGCGGGTGAACGCTGTGTTGACCAAGGAGGTTGGTGTTGACACTGACGTGCAGCGCTCAAGTCTTCTACAGCAGTGGCTCTCAAACGGGGGTCCGCGAAGCTATTTTTGGGAGTCCGCGAAACCCACGCCCGCAAAATATGGGTGTGCGAATATCCGAAAAGTTGGAATATTATCGAATATATTTTTAATGTGCAAATTCGATTCGAAAAATAAGATATTCGTAAATGTTCGAATATTCGGTTGTATACGAATATCCGAAACAAATGGAATATATTGCTGGCTGTGCGGGAGCAAATACGGTTCTTAGCACTCGTTTCTATCTAATCTAAGAATATTGGGGTGATATTGTACTGAATTATGTGATAATTTCGCCTGTAAAGCACGCTAAGCCACTAAACGTTTGAACTTTGCGGAAAAGTCAGCCTCTCAGTAGCAAGGGGTACGGGTTTGCGGACAGCGAGGGTGTACTTTTTTTGTAGATAATTTTATTGCGATAGCAATTATATGGACACTCAAAAGCAGATTTCTGCCGTCGGCGTCGCCGTCGCCGTCGGCGTCGCCGTCGCCGTCGCCGTCGCCGTGAGGTTCCGTATGACGTCATTTGGAGATGAAATCGTCGCCGCGCGCCGCCGAACGCTGTATGTGCGAGTGAAAGGGCGCGAGGGACGCGCGCTTTCACAGGGAGGGAACGCACGGCGGAGAACAAACGCGCGTTCTGCGCCATGCTCGCTTAAGGGCTGCAGAAGTAGGCGTCTCTTTTCTCCTTTACAATGACCATATATGTAGAGCAAACGCGCCTTCTTCAGACGCGCGAGAGTCCGTGGGGGAGGGGGAGGGAAGGGAGCCGACGTTTAGCTGCGGCACCAAGTGCCTATTATATCAGAGGCTCCAGCAACAGTCACCAACGCCGCACGCATTTTGAGCTAACGCGGGCAAAACGCCGATGGCGTCGACAACAGTTCTGCGTGTTGTTGCTACCAGAGCCGCTCACCTTACTTCGTATGACATTGCTCTGTTGCTATCGCATTCATTGCTTCGCCCTTAGGGCGAAACTGTGACATTTTTTTTTGGAGCGCCACCCCCAATTTTGAGCTTACTGCTTGACAGCAAGGGCGACCACTGGCACAGGGTCAAATGCCTCCGAGTTTACGGGCATCTGATGCGGTATAATAAGGCACAGGTTGGCAAGGTCAGCTAGTAGGAATTACTCAATTTTCCAAGTTAACATGAGCCAAATGCACAGCATTTTAGTGTAACGGCTTACTAATCTAGTTTTGTAACACTGAAAATGTAATTGCAATGTTCCAACATACAAAATTAACCCAACTTGCTAATAAATACATGTGCATATCATTATTCAATATTCGATTCAATATTTGAAGCTTAAGTATTGACATTGGAAAATATTGACATTCGCACACCCCTAAAAAATTTTTCTTTAATTGTGCGGTTCTTAGAGGCCAGTTTAGCCTCGACTCATTCCCAGTTCCGGAACCTGCTCCAGGAACTGCGGCAACAATCCGCACAAGATAATAAAAATTTGTCGCAGTTTCACCCGAAAGGCGAAGCACCAATTGCGATAGCAAATTAGTAGAGAGCTATACGGAGTAAGGATAGTAGTTTTATCAGCTGTACAAACTTGAACATGCAGCAGCACCAGCAATGCGCAGAACTGTTGTCGACGCCGTCGGCGTTTTGCCCGCGTTCGCACCGAACGCGCGCGGCGTTTTTATATAAATACATATTTGGTGCCGCAGCTAAACGTCGCCTCCCCTCCCTCCCTCCCGTCCCCCCACAGCCTTTCACGCGACGGAAAAAGTTGCGTTTGCTCTCTCTATATGGAAAGGAGGAAAGAGACGCTTAATTCTCCAGCCCTTCAAGGAGCACGGCGCAGAACATGCGTTTGCTCTCCGACGTGCGTTCGCTCCCCGTGAAAGCGTGCGTCCCTCGCCCCCTTTCACTCGCACATACAGCGTCCGGAGCGCGGCGACGATTTCATCGCTGTTGACGTCATACGGAACCTCACGGCGACGGGCGACGCCGACAGCAGAAATCTGCTTTGGGCTGTCCATATAATTGCTATCGCAATAAAAAAACAAAAGACATCACAGTGTTCGTTGCCAATTTTGTTCGTCAAAAAGAGAACACCTCAGATTGCTCCCCCCCCCCCCCTTTGTACTGCCACTAAGGGGTCCCCTATCACTTCCTTTAGTCCACAAGGGGCCCCCGACACATCCATGGCTGAGAACTACTGTTCTACAGCATGCAGTCGCTGCAGTTGACTCCCTGCATGCACTTGCTGTGCGAGACAAGTGTATACAGCACTGGCACCATTTGTGCTCCTGCCGTCAAATCAAGCATTTCTGCACCTATTTTCATTGAGAACCCCCCTCCGTACCCCATCGGCTGTCGTCGTCACAGCTGTACCAGACAATCTGCATTCTCAGGCGGAAGTGGACCACTGGTTTGAAGAAACATGTGTAGTATTGCATTTATGTATTTATTTCATAGGGCACCCAAATTTTTTTGCATATGTATACTCTTAAAATTAAGCTTGACAAAGCGGCATGTTTCTAGCATTCATGATGGGATTGCGCGGGGTAGCCAATCGTATCGCTCAGCCGAGTGACATCACTCACCCCTGCTACGAAGCGTAGGAAGGAGTGGTGCCACTGCAATCAGTAGTGGTGCAAATTTTGCAAACCTTGTAATAAATTACACGCTTTTGCACAGACCACTTAAATCTTTCTCTTAATGATCAGAAGGACCTACGCTACTGACTGTTGTACACAATCTTCAAAATCATTTCAGGGTCCCTTCAATCTAGGGCCCTTGTTGGGTTACGTCGTAAATGTTGACTGCTAAGGTCCCACATGGGTCTTCCTTGTACTACTTACACTAGAACATTTCATGCATTTTTACAACCATGAGAGAATGAACAAGTTTTTACTGCTACCTAGTGGCTTCACGCTGCAAAAGTGCTCCTGGGAGAGCCGAATGGGGTTGCTCATGGCTCGCTCCACTGCCTGAAAATAAATTGAAATATTTAGAGAAAGCTATTTTCATGTCTGCTCAGATTGCCATACAGTTATTCATTCTAAGAAGCTTCAAAAATGAAGTGTTCACGGTCACCGCACAGTGAACGACAAAAAACCTACAGCTGTCGCTGCCCGAGCACAGATTTTCTTTCCAGTTAATGGAACAAAACTGCTGAACGATAGTTGTGCTCATTAATGTTAAAACCATCATTTCGAACGTGATGTACAATGCAGACAAAATTCATCAATGCAGATGAAACAATCAAGTAATGTGCACTGTGAGCTAAGGTTCACCCAGCCTAAATATAAAAGCTTTGTTCTTGTTGTCTCATTTACCTTTCGACTCATCTGGAGCCTTTACGGATGGCACGGCCAACCATTTAAGTTTGGTTTTCGCCGGGTCCATGTAGTCCGATTCCGTGAAGTGCGCCGAGCAGACTCGGTAATAATGTACTACTTCCTTGGCAAACCCCATCAGCTCTGGCCTTTCAGCATACTTTAGGAAAGCTTCCATCCTGCAGGAACCGTGTGTGAAAATTAAAAGTACCAATGAGATGAAAGTATCGCGCAACAGTGAGCTCGTTTTGTCATCTTGGCACAGTGCAATTTGTGGTACTTCTACATTGAGTCTCATAAATGCATTTTTAAATCCAATAGAACCTCGTTGATACGATACCATTACTACGTACGATTCCCGGGCGCCAACGTTTGCGATAGGGAACACAAAAAAATGAACCACTAGAGTTGCGCTTTTTAACGGTTCGTACGTTCCCAGAAAACACGATTTTTCGGCACCAACGTTCAGTACATCACCAAAGTGGGATCGTATGATACGTTTTCCAGCCGCTAGATCCCATGCAAACAAGAAATTGCACGAGGCGCATGCGATAAAGAACAGTTTAAACACTGCACAATAAGAAAGAAAAAAAAAACGTGTCTCAGGCCACCGAAGCCCCACCAGCTTGACGCACGTCGGCGTCTCGTGGCGCAACCACTCACACAATGCTTCACAATGCTTCACACAATAGAGCTTAGTCTGTCAAATCTTTCAGTTACTTCGGATGTTACGTTTTCTCAGTTAGTACAGTGTAGACCGCTTATAACGTAAGTCACCGCAGTCGCGAATATCCGCACTATAAGCGGTACCGCACTATAACCAAAGCAACAATTTTCAAGGCTCGCACATATGCAAAACATGTGCACCGAGCCGCCACGCATATGCGACAGTCGAGGAATGCGGCTAGAACGTTTGCATTCTATTTACAGTCAAATCTCGTTAATTCGAACCAAATCACGCAGCGGCGTCTTCGACCGGCATTGCTCCGGCACCGCCACAGAGTAAAAGCTTAGGAGAGACCCCTCAATGTCGCGCGCGAACAAAACGAAAAAATTTTAAAAAACGTGGCGGAAATTTCACCCTATCTCAAATGGCAAGGTCGCCGATTCTGCGCTGCACCGGAACATGCGTGTACGTGCCGACGTCTCAGCCACGCTACCGTAGCCAGCTACCGTAGCCACGCGTAGAAAATGGCAGTGAAACCTTCTTTCTCCTTTATGCTTCCTCTACTTTCTAGTCACGTGTTGACCTTGCACGCTGGCTGCGGCTACGACGCAGAGGGAAGCAGCGGCGCTGTCCCAGGCCGGCCAACGAAACTGCCCACGCCGGCAAACGCCCGCTTCCGGATACCGGCAGAAAACGAAACTTCGGAGCTGGCGCCGGGCCTGCTGGAGCGGCGGCGCCGTGCAGGCGGCGGGCGCGCACGGTGACAGCGGTGACAGTCGAAAGTGAAGGAGCTACGAGGGAGGGCAAGGGGAGCCACCGAAGCGGTGGAGTTGCCGAGGCGAAATCCGCTTCCCTGCCGCCCTCCTCCCTCACATTCCACGGTCTCCGTGTGCGCCATTCGCCGTGCTGTGCCGACGCCGCCCGCTCACTGAAGTTTCGTTTACTGCCGTTATCATGAAGCGACCGGTGGCCGGCGTCGGCAGTTTCGTGGCCCTCGCTCGCTATGCGCGCCGTGATATTTCACGACTCGCACTCAAGATTCCGGTTTCAGCCTCACTGGCTGTTCGTTCGCACCACGTGCCCTTCTCCTCCACTTCGTCTCTCTCTCTTCCTCGAGCACTCCTTGGGGCACCCGTTTGAGGGGAGCGTTTGCCGTCTTCGCTGACTTCCGTACTCCCAGGCAGCCGCACTGTAACCGGTATTCCAGTTCCCGCAACTGCACTATAAGCGATACGTGTATACATGGAGTGCTATGGGAAAATTAACGGGAGTCTGAAAAGACCGCACTATATCCGGTCCTGCACTATAAGCGGTTACGTTATACAGTTAAACCTGGATATAACGAAATTGACAAATTCCCGAAAAACTTCGTTATAAAGAGGATTTCGTTATATGCAGGTTCGGCGCGAAAATTCGAAAAAGAAACGCTTACCGTATTTTACTCGATTCTAACGCGCACCCGTTTTCGTCGAAGCACCCATCCTTGGAATGTCACACCCGGTACTAGATGCGTGGACGCGTGTCATTTCGCACAAGCGCGGGACATCGGAAACCAAGAGCGAGCGTCACGATGGCGTCGTAGCGTCGTATAGTGTTACAGTAGAACCCCGCTGTTACGTCCCCGGGTGCTGCGTTTTCCCGGCTGTTACGTCGTTTTCGGCCAGTCCTGGCACAGCTCCCATAGAACCCAATGCATTGGTAACCCCGCTGTTGCGTCGCAACTGTGGGATCGTTCCTGCATCGTACGTTGCGAACTGCCACCCCGCGCCAGCCCGAGCGGCCATTTTGACTTTTCATTGTCGGTTGGCTTGGTGTCTTGACGATAGCATTGGCCGCCCAAAGTGCCGGGGGCGACAACTATGACGTATTTTCGGTTTCCGCCAGCAAAAGTATGGCCCTTGAGATCCGTATTTGTTTCTAAAGATGGTGTCTATGATGCGTTGTGGCCCTAAAATTGGTTTTGGCTCATAGATGTTCCGTATAAAGTCCAAGGGCGAGCAGTCGCCGTGCGCCGTCCAGCGTCCAGCATATAAGCGTCCAGCGTATAAAGTCCAGCAGTCGCCGCGAGCCGTATGCTGTATGTGCGAGTGAAAAAGTGCGAGGGGAGCCGACGACCGCTTCTAAATCTCGCGCGCGCCTTCTTCCGTTGCGCTTGAGGCACCGGCGAGGGAGCGAGGGGGGGGGGGGGTAGTGGGCGGTGTTGTACTGTACTCTGGCATCAACTGCGTACTGCGCGGCGGCAGGCGGTCGCGCGGGCCATATCTTGAAAGCGATCTGCGTTGGGGCAGAGTCTAGGCAGTGTAGGTGCGTCCGCGGCTCGTAGCTTTGTGCGTGCTGTGCGTTCTCGCCGCTCATTTCGCGTTGAAGCGATAGACAACAGCACGAAAGTCACTTCGCTCGCTTCTGCAGCGGTGCTTCCACACGCCGCCAGCGTTTGACAGCGCGTGTCCGTGCTCATCGAGTGTGATGTGTCACAGCGTCTGCCAGCACGTCGGCAACATCAACTGGAATATGGGAGTACCGGCTTGGCGGGCTAGGCCAGCTGCAGCAAGCGGCAGGATCAGGTTTGAATGAAAGGAGGGGGAAAGGTCATGCCCGCGGCGGCGAGATCGCCGGGTCGAGGGATGCAGGCCCACCTCGCATACGCTCGCACGCACGCACATGTGCGCTCGCTTCGCAGTCAGTCGCGGCGGAGAAGGTGCTTCCGGTTGCTGCTCACGCAAAAATGACAAAATTTGGGGCAGTATCTCTAGGTTGTCGACGGCGAAAATTCGTTATATCGAGGGGGTCTCCCGCTGCCACTTCGTTACGTAGAGGTCTCAAATACATGTGCTTCTATTTAGTAACGGCAGGGAATAGAAAAACTTCGTTATATTCAGGAATTCGTTATATGGAGGTTCGTTATAAGCAGGTTTAACTGTAAGTGGTCTATACTGTACGTTTTTTCTCACGTTTTCTTCCACACCGTATGAACGAGGTTCTACTGTAATAGTGAGTGAAGCGAAGGTAAAGCTATATGTCTCAACTGCTTTGCATTCGCAGCTTTTTGATAAAACAATACAATAACACCATCTTGCTCTTCTCAAATCAGCTTTATTACACTAATGTTCACTGTTGGCTCACTGCAAAACACCTACATGTGGCTGCACACACAATTAGCACAAACGAAGGCCAGGGCAAAAACTGCACGCTCACCTGTTGTCCTTAGGAACACGGAATAATCTTCCCGGGCTTTTATTGGTGCACCAGCGCACAATGCATGATCCGTAATACGGCAATCGACCAGGAGCAGGGCTAGTGGAGCAATCCACAGATGTGCCGTCGCCTTGCTGTAAATATAGAGGATGGTACACTTAGAGGGAGAGGAGACTCTCGTAGACAAAACGAATAGGAACGTTGCCCAAGCAGCTGTAGAAAATTTCAGTAAAAGCTTCACACTTGCATCAACGTCCATTCAATCCAATGCTTTGAGCTATGAACCTCACGTAACTCCTGCAACAGTCATATGGGAAGCAGTCTTATCATCATTTCTCACAGCTTGCCTTCTTGTGTCCTAGCATAATTACTTGGTCATAAAATCAGGGTCGTATGGTGAGCATGACGGGGTCAAGAATGCAAGGTATGGCATGCAGCATCATGTTCTGCAGAGCCAACACTCCAGTGGTCTCTGGCAAGCGATATCTAAGAAAGGCGAAACTAAACTAGTTGCACTTTGCACCTGCCGACTACCTTTGAGAAGCAGCAGACGACAGCTACCACAGGACACTGGCGTTAGAAGGCCACAAAAATTAAAACAGCAGGTGCCGCACAAAATATAATTACTGCGGCACCAAGAAGACGGCGAGGTCAACGATTAAACACAATAGAAACACTACTACCCTCCTTCTGACTTGCATCCACATACACTTTCACTCTGGTCAGTTTCATGCAACGGAGGTCGGTTGGTCGGTCAATCAATCAGAGTGCGGTGGTGTGCTTCCCAAGGCATTGGTATGAAAACTAGCAACATGCTGATGGCAACAATGAAAACAGCAGCTGGTGCCACGCAGTCAACGATGGTTAGTGTGCAAGGCAGGGACCGTGCAAGTATAGCCTTGGTAAGAGCCATTCTGCCGGTTCACAAAATAATTCAGCTCTTCTGCACACCTAATAATGTAAGTGCCAGTCCACAAACAAAGGAGGACACATCTTTTGCAATATGAATAGTGTTGCCTAGTGCCAAGTCATTTAGAGCACAGCTCTTAGGCACCTGTTCCTGCGTTGAGCATCAGCGTCCCTCGTCCTACCGCGGCGTAACCGAGCGAACGAGCACAGCAAAAGATGAAAGAGCAGACCTGGAGCGGGAGATGAAAGACGGCGAGAGCGAAGAGTGTGCGAAGAGAAAAGCCGAGGAGGAGGGGATGCAGCAGAAGCGTGAGGAGGAAAACGCAGGAGGAGAGTATGGCAAGGGTGAGAAGGAAAGCGGAGTGCTACGCAAAACGTGTTCTGCAGTGACGATCGCTACGGTATAGCACCCGAGTAGCACGCATCTTCTGTTCACCGATGACGCCATCCATAAGGCATGCGGCGAGTGTGTCGAAACAAAGCGCTGCATGTGCGGAGGTCTATCTGCAGCGGCTGCTGTTGCTCGCGCCCACGCGTCATCCACGTGCTGCCTCGCGCAATCTCTCGATTAGCGAGGCAGTCGCGCGATGCTTTGCTCTGTTTGCAACGTGCTGCACAAAATGGATTGTCCGTGCTAGACAATATATCAAAATGGCAAAATGAAATTGCGTGTAGAGCTGCGCTCAAATTTCGTATTGGGGAGTATCGTAATTGTCGGTGAATTTTTTTGCCTTCACTGTTCAGTTAGGTCAAGTGCCACACTAAAGAATGCGCACAAATCCAAGGGGACCACTGCAACATCACTGCAGTCAAGACGACAGCGAGCGACGCCAGCAAGGCTGCCTAAGCTTGCCTCTTGACAAGGCAAGAAAAAAGCTGAGAGAAAAACGGCCTCCGCAAAGACAGTAGAGGGCACCAAGGGTGCTGTGAGGAAGTTGTCTTTTCACCTCGTTGAGGGATGGCAAAAGTTATTAGCTCTGCCATGGAGAAACCGAGCACAGCTGTGGGCACACAAGGGCATGCGCGCCTGATGTACAAAGCGTTTCTTTTAAACCTTGTGGCTAAGGTTAGACTAAAGTCCATAGATTTTCTGCTCTTTTTTAAGTGGCGACATCTAACTCCGTCGGCCACCATGTTCTTCCTAACCTCCTGAAGCGGTGTATCTGCGTAGATAGCATCCGACCATAAACGGCCGCTGCTGCACCACACAAGTGAAATATACGCTTCTGGCATGGGGCCAGACAACCAAATACGAACCCAAAAGCGGCTTAGTACTGCGCTGTTGAGGCCGAGCACAAAATTTGTCTTTGCGGTGACGCCTGCTGCATTTCTAGCTGCGGTCGTGCCGACCGCAGAAAATCCTTCGCACAAGGAAAAGACAAAAAGATAAACACGCACAGAAACATAATGTGTCTTTAGCCTGCCCTCAAATTTGCTCGCAGCAGCATGCAAGTGACTGTGGGGAACAGCGTTAGGAAGAACATGGCTGCCGAAATGAGCGCCAACCATTGAGATTCGTCGGCGGTGCTTCAAAGCTTGTCGCTACTTAAAGAAAGCAAAAACATATCTAAGGACTTTAGGTCAGACCTGACCAGACCATATGGCACTGGTGGCATCATTAGAATTCAGTGAGGCCGAAGATGAGTTTAGTCAGTTTAGTTACTGCTTCTGTCGTGTGCTCACCTGACCCTTCCCTTCCATTTCTTTTCTGTAAACACAGTCTGCAATATAATATTCTAGCATAAGTGGCACATGCTACCTGAACTGTGATGCTGCTTTTGAAAATATGCGCGGCACACAGCAAATGCTGATGTCAAAGTAGCACGCTGGTCGTTCCACGAGTCTAGGCTTGAAGCAATTTGTATCGTCAGTAGCGCCTTTCTTGCTTTTGTGAAGTGACTGCATGTTTGGAGTGCTCGGTGGTCAGCGCAACAAAAGCAAGATGGTGAGATGAGCTATACTCTGTATTAATTATGACTCTGACTTAATTATGACCTGAGTAGACTGAATTATGACCACCTGGGGGGGGGGGGGTCAAAATTGCACCTATACTAATCAAAGATCCACCAAACTTTCACCTAAATCTAAGTATACAAGCATAGTGCTGCCTGCTATGTATGAAACTGAGTAAGGTCATTCTGCGGTAAATTCTAGTCAGAAAAGGGCGTCATGTTATCTGAAGCTATTGTGCACAGAATGTTGCACAAGACCGAATTTAAGTGGTACCCTGTTTTTCTCAGGCAGTCTTAGCAGGCAAAGAACAACAATTTTCACCCCCCCCCCCCCCAAAGATCCTTTCTATCTTTTTCACATCCTTCCAGTTAAATTTTATTCTTCATTTATTACTTTAAAACCTGCATCAGGTGATCATGCCATACACTCATTAATTGTTCTCTGGACCTTAAGCTGAATAGAAAATAAAAATGTGATCTCTTGTATGTTGAAAGCTAGTTTGCATAATCTTTCTTTAAAGGGGCATTAAAACTATTCTATTATAGAATGGCCTCACTATTAAAGGATGTTGCCTCATAATTCTCCTGCCTCAGAAATCTTTTTGATGCTTCAAATATAAACAGAGTTAGAGGTAGTTACCACACTGGTGCGCAGATTTCTCTTTCCTTTGGTCGCCACTAGCACGCTGGAATCTACACAGGGGGGATGGCAAGGGGGCAAAACCCCACCAAAGTACCAAGAGAATGCCAATAAAACATCGACTTCAGTCCCTCATGTGCCATCCATCTCTGCCTTCTCTTCAGAAAACTCGCACATTTGAAGAATTTGCTATCCTATGTGCAACGTTTCACCAGACAACCTTGGAAGCTGGAGAATAAAGTACACTTCATCAAACCAGTTTCCAAACTGTCCAACCGGTACAGGAACTGGTTAACCAGACTGGTTAACCGGCTTCTGGAACTGGTGAACTGGCTCGTAAAGCAATTAGTCGGTTCACAAACTGCTACAATTTCTCATTTTTTCTAAGTCGGAACAAAATTAGATCATGCTGAACCTAAATCCCAAGATATATATATATTTTTTTTTTCGATTCGACACCACGGCAATTTCTGGTTAACCCTCAGATGCACGCTGTGTTTCTGCTAAAGATGTCAAGGAGAACTTCCAATAAAAAAAAATTATGGCAGGAGCCATCTCAAGATGAACGTTGACATCAAGGCAATTAACGTTGAAGCAATATAGCACGCATTGCCAACGCCGAAACGTGCGTGCAACCGGCCTCCTCCCTCAGGCTTCGCGCTGCACATGCCGCGCCACGAGTGGTGCCGCTGCAACACACCTGGCTTCGGTTTTATTCCATTAGGCACTGAAGTAATTTTAATGATCTTTTTTTTTTTGCCATTGAAGAGCGGCACATACGCAGTGGTATATTCCCAGTTACCTGAGTTGGCATCAAAGGGGTTCATTGAACAGTGTGGCACATAACCAAAGACTCAAGTTGGCCCAACGGTTTGTTTCGAATCCTGTTACCTCAACCGGGCAGTGCGTGCAATGCGCTACCCATTAGACCATCGACTGCTCAGTGACCCAAGTTGGCGGGAAAACGTTTGGACACAGACAGACGGACACAAGTGCATTAAGTACCCTAAAAATGCTAATCACGTAAACCTCCCAAGACCCCATGTACATTATATTGCACATCGCTTTCAATACTGTTTTTCAAAAATGACTCGGAAGCGATTACTCGACATATTCATCCTGGATATGAAGTCCAGTGCCGTGTGGAGCTGTACGGAAGCGGTTTGCTTATATTCTTGTCCGCTTTTGAGAAATTTGACACTGAATTGATCTAGACTGCTCTGTTGTCACAGACTGCGGAAAGAAACCTTGAAGTGTGCCAAACTCCTGGAGATTGCGTGAAAATCCTGGATGCAGCAGCCAACATGGCCATGTACTACACACAGTTCCATCTTCATCTCTGTGTTTAGGCAATGATAATGGTAGTTTTTACCACAGCAAACATGGAGATGATTCTTTCTTCCACGTACATGGAGATCCAGCTCTTGGCATCTAAGCGTGCTATTTAAATAAAATGCTTTCACGTTTGTGACATACCAGTAGACAATAAAAATCGTCTTGAAAAGCGATTAAGTCCCCTAGCAGTATTCAGGACTCGGGAGGTTAATAGTATAAATGTGCAACGACCAATAAGCTGCCTGGATGCACTTACCCCATCTACTTGTCGGCTTTGCGATGTGGCAACTCCGGGACTCTGATCCGTGTTGGTGAGCCTTGGCATTCCACACGCGTGCGGAGCTGTGCAAAGAAATACGCTAGTTTCTCGGTCTGCTGTCACAAGCGCTAAAAAGAATGCCCTGCAGTTAATTCCATCTGACGTGCCTGTTCTGCCTCACGAGTGCTGTGATATTGACACATGTACTTCGTTACCTTTCTCTGGTGCCCTCATGTCTCCCACAATACCTTGAATGAAACCTTCTCGTTTTTTCAGCAGTATCTTACAACAGCTCTGCCACTTTTATCACACGCAATTTTTCTGCCAATGGATTCCATCTTTTTTGACTGGGTGGGCATTGGCAAACTTATCATCAATCTAAACATTTATTTGTCTTGTGGCCCTGGCTCCATTAACTCAAGAATACTAAAATGTACTGAATCGTTTTCATCCACTATTTTATCAAACATTTTTGACCAGTCCTTTCAGCTTTCTGCCCTGCCCAAACACTGGAAGGTGGGAAAGGCAGTTCCAGCTCATAAATCAGGTAACATTCATTCTGCTCATAATTACCGACCAATATCATTAACAGGCATTCCAAGTAAAATGTAAGAGCATATAATTTATTCACATCTTATTCATTTTCTCGAGACCAACTCCTTTTTTTACCAATGCACAGCATGGCTTTAGAAAATTCTCCTCCTGTGAAATGCAGCTCCTTGCTTTTACGTACTTGTTTAATAATGCTGATCAGAAATTTGACACCGACTGCGTATTTCTAGACTTCTCACGAGCTTTCAATTATGTTTCTCACGATTTACTGATTTTTAAACTTTCCCTTCTTAATATCGACCCCAAAGGTATTTGCATTAAAGGATTTCCTCTTTAACAGGACCCAGTATGTAAACGATAACAAATTTACGTCCAGACCTTGTTCCGTAACGTCCGGTGTACCACAAGTATCGGTACTCGGTCCCCTACTTTTTCTCATCTACATTAATGACATTCCTGACTGTATCTCTAATTCAACCATTAGGCTGTTAGTGGACGATTGTGCCATCTATAGCAAAATAGCTAACCTTAGTGATTCTGGTAAGCAACAGGACGACCTGGATAGTGTATACAACTGGTGCAACAAATGCCTAATGCAGCTTAACACAACTAAATGCAAAAGTATGCACGTCTCCTCTAGCTCTACCCCTTCTTATATATTCCCATATTCTATTAATGGTACTGCCCCATTAGTTGTCAGCTCCTATAAGTATCTTGGCCTGTATATCACTAACAACCTTTCATGGAACATGCATGTTCTGTCACTAACAATGCTAACCAAACGTTAGGCTATTTGAGATGCAACTTTGCATCAGCACCCACCTCACTAACGCCAACTCTATACAAAACACTCGTCTGTACAAAATTAGAATATGCTTGTGCCATATGGGACCCTGCTCATACCAATCTCACCATTTCCCTTGAAGGCATTCAGAATCGGGCCGCCCGTTTTATTCTCTCAAATTATTCATGTCATTCTAGCGTCATGTCCATGAAAAGAACACTATATGTGCCTGACCTTTCGTTACGTCGCAATTACTCTCGTCTGTCTTTTTCATAGAATATATTATCTTAACCCTTCTCCTAAAGAAAACCTTTTCACCACACCCAGTTATATCTCATCTTGCATCGACCATCAACACAAAATTGAAGTGCCATCTTGTCGAACTACCGTATTTATTCGAATATAAGGCGGGCCTTTTTCCCTGAATCTTCAGTCTTGAAGTCACCCCCTGCCTTATACGCAAATTTTGCCTTTAGGTGTGGCTTCACGGCAGTGCGAATTTCGTCTTACAATGTGGCTTTACGGCAGCGCGCGCCGCGATGCCGTGAAGCCACACCTGAAGGCAAAAATTCACATACAACCCGCACTCTACGTGTTGGAGCTCCCTTCTCCCACATTTCGTGGTCGCCATTGTGCGTTTTGGCTGTGTTAGTAATTCAGTATTTCAGGCAATCCCTGCCGAGTCTAAATAATCCCTCGGCTACTCTATATCGCCTTATATTAGTGTGCATACTTAAGTTTTTTTCTTCTTGGCTCTTCCGACTGGCACCCTTGCCTTATAATCGAATAAATACGGTAATGTGTACCATTTTTCCTTTTTTGTCAAGAACCGCCAACGAATGGAACCGCCTTTCCACATGTCTCCATTTGTGATACCACTACCTTCAATGTCGCCGCTCAAAGTGCCTTATAGTTCTAATTTTTCATTCTTGTCCTGCACTGAAAATATTGTATATATTCACCACTCCTTTCTGTTGTGCCTACTATGCATTGAAAGTACATGTAATAAATAAATAAATAAATAAATATGTTAGTTTCTTGATCTAGTCATAAGGAAATGGGTGGCATTCCTCAGGAGCTATGGGTAGCGGTAACACTTTGTGCAAGCTAATGACCAAGGCAGAATGAATAGGAAATAAAAACAATCTTTACAATAAAGAGCCCCATTTTGAAACAAGTCATGAGCAAGAAGTCAGCCTTAGATTGCTTTAGTTTAGCCTAATACAGGGTGTAGGGGAATAATGAGCTCAAAATGCGCATCTGCAAAACGCTAAATGACCCATAATGTTTAGCGTACGCACGCTATTTTAAATAAATTTAACATTACCGGCTTTGCATGGGTTACGTAAATAGCACGGAAACATGGCAGCACTTGCGGTCACCCGCTTTGAGCTGAATTGGGGGGGGTTCTGTTGTGCAATTCACTTCATTCGTAGCCAACGAGTACGAAAAACGGTTTTAGCTAATTCTCAGGCCGCTCCAACAACAAGGCATTACGGTTAACTTTGCAGTTTTCTAGACAGCTCCTCATTTGGAACGTTCCGAGGCCTAACAAGAGAAGCTTCTGGGATGACAGAGCCACATAGGTGAGGTCAAGAGCTAGGCACGATGATGGCTGGCTTGTACTGATTTTGCCACCGATCAGTAGGCATGGAACGTATGTAGGTCAGCAACACGACAAAGACAATGCACTCCTGGTCTTCATTGCACTGCTTCTCGCACTTTTCGCACACAGATGCAATGCTTGGCGAATAGATAAAATAAATTGAATGGCGTTCTTGGGATGTAAACAACGCTATCACACTAAATTAAAACCGACTTCCTGCAAAAGTTTACGTGAAAAACAGTAGCGCTATACTTCCCTTGACCCTGCTATTACACTGTTAAACTAAAACTATCTATTAGCGGGAAATGTGGTGCCTAGAAACGACGGCTGTTGACCATCCCTAGGAATAAAATACCAACAACCAAGGAAAGGCACCGTACTTACTCGATTCTAATGCGCCCTCAATAGTAATGTGCACCCGAACATTGGTTTGAATTAACATTTATATTTAGTATTACATTTGTGTATTTATTTTATAGGGCATACAACTTTTTATGCATATATATACTACTAAAATTAAGCTTGACAAAGCGACATGTTTCTAGCATTCCCGATGGTGTTGCATGGGTAGCCAATCGCTCGCCTGAGTGACATCACTGGGGGGTTCGCTCATGGCTCCCTCCACTGCCTGTATGCAAACTGAAATATTTAGAGAGAAAGCTATATATGTCTGCACAGGCTCCAATACAGTTATTCTTTGTAAGAAGCTTCAAACACGAAGTGCTCACGGTCACCACACAGTGAATGACAAAAAACCTACAGCTGTCACCTGTGAACACACATTTTCTTTCCAGTTAATAGAACAACACTGCTGCATGTAGCTGTGCTCATTAATGTTAAAACCAGCATTTGGAACGTGATGTATAATGCAGACAAAATGCATCAATGCAGATGAAATAATCAAGTAATGTGCACTGTGAGCTAAGGTTCACCTAGCCTATCCATAAAAGCTTTGTTCTTGTTGTCTCACTTACCTTTCAACTCATCTGGAGCCTTTACGGATGGCACGGCCGACCACTTAAGTGTGGTTTTAGCCAGGTCTATGTAGTCCGATTCCGTGAAGTGCACCGAGCAGATTCGGAAATATTCTCCTGTTTCTTTGGGCAACCCTATCAGCTCTGGCCTTTCAGCGAACCTTAGGAAAGCTTCCATCCTGCAGGAACAGTGAGTGAAAATGAAAAGTACCGATGAGATGAAAGGATTGCGCAAGAGTGAGCTCGTTTTGTCGTCTCGGAACTTCTTCCTAGAGTCTCATAAATGTGTTTTTAAATAATGGTGAGTGAAGCGAAGGTAAAGCTATATGCCTCAACTGCTTTGCATTCGCAGCTTTTTGATAAAACAATATTATAGCACCATCTTGCTCTCCTCAAATCAGCTTTATTATACTAATATTCACTGTTGGCTCGCTGCAAAACAGCTACATGTGGCTGCACACACGATTAGCACAAACAAAGGCCAGGGCAAAAACTGCACCCTCACCTGTTGTCTTTAGGGACACGGAATAACCTTCCTGGGCTCGCCTTGAACCTATTGGTGCACCAGCGCACAATGCATGGTCCGTAATATGGAATTCGAATGGCAGCAGGGCTAGTGGAGCAATCCACAAAAGTGCCGTCGCCTTGCTGCAAATATAAAGGACGGCACACTTAGAGGGAGAGGACAATCTCGTACTCAAAACGAATAGAAGCGCTGTCCAAACAGCTGTAGAAAATTTTACTGAAAGCTTCACGCCTGCATAAACGTCCATTCAATCCAATGCTGTGAGCTATTAACCCCTCGTAACTACTGCAGCAGTCATATGGGAAGCAGTCTTGTCGTTTCTCACAGCTTGCCTTCTTCTGTCCTAGCATAATTACTTGGTCATAAAATCAGGGTCGTATGGTGAGCATGATGCGATCAGGAATGTAAGGCATGGAATGCAGCATCATCTCGTGCAGAGCCCCAGTCATTTGTAGCAAGCCATATCCAGGAAATGCAAAACTGAACTAGTTGCACTTTGTCCCTGCCAACTAGCTTTCAGAAGCAGCAGACGACAGCTACCACAGGACACTGGCATTAGAAGGCCACCGGAATTGCAACTGCAGGTGATGCACAAAATATATTTACTGCAGCACCAAGAAGATGGTGAGGTTAATGATTAAACACAGTGGAAACAATACTATCCTCCTTCTTACTTGCATCCACATACACTTTCATTCCAGTCAGTTTCTTGCAACAGAGGTCGGTTGGTCGGTCAATCAATCAGAGTGCGGTGGAGTGCCTCCCAAGGAACTGGTATGAAAACTATCAACATGCTCACAGCAATGATGAAAACAGCAGCTGGTGCCACGCAGTCAACGATGGTTAGCATGCAATGCAGGGACCGTGCAAGTATGGCACGGTCAAGTACCCTAAAAATGCTGATCATATTAACCTCCTAAGACCCCCTGTACATTATATTGCACGTTGCTTTCAATATTGTTTTTCAAAAATAACTCGGAAACGATTACTCGTAATTTTCATCCTGGTTACGAAGTTCGGTGCTTGTGAAGCTGTACGGAAGCGGCTTACTCATATTCCTGTCGTCCGCTTTTGAGAAATTTGACACTCAATTGATCTATACTCCGTTCCGTACATAGCGGTCAATGCTGTCGAAGCTACGCAAGAAGTTCGGTCAAGAAAAGTTATCACTTCGCGCGTCCCGTCCATGCTTCGTTGCGCGCCAACAGCGTTCGCTCGCGCGAGCACGCACGTGAGGCTCCTCATGACGGGTTGCAAACAACAAAAACCAAAAAGAACAAAAATAAAAATAGATCTAAAACAATGCATTAGCAGCTGTATACCACAGTGCGTTTGTTTCCAAGGATTAAAACTCATTTCATACGATACTGAGCCTATATAAAAGCAGTTGCGCACAATTGCAGTAAAAAAACATCCAACTGTATCCAAGTGCAAATGAAGCCACTGCAAGAAGTCTCTCTAGCTTCAACAGCGTTGGCTGCTATGTATGGAATGGAGTATAGACTTCTGTATTGTCGCAGACTGCGGAAAGCAACCTTGAAGTATGCCAAATTTCTCAAGATTGCATGAAAATTCTGGATGCAGCAGCAACATGGCCATGTACTACACATAGTTCCATCTTCATCCATGTTTATGCAATGAAATGGTAGTTTTTACCATAGCAAATATGGAGATGATTGCTTCTTCCACCTACATGGAGATACAGCTCTTGGCATCTAAGCGAGCTATTTAGAGAAAATAATGCTTTCACGTTTGTGACATACCAGTAGACAATAAAAATCGGCTTGAAAAGTGATAATGTCCCCTAGCAGTATTCGGGACTTGGGAGGTTAATAGTATAGTAAATGAGCAACGACCATTAAGCTGCCTGGAAGCACTTACCCCATATACTTGATGGCGGTGCAATGTGACAACTCCAGGGCTCTGATCCGTGTTGGTAAGCCTTGGCATTCCACCCACGTGCGGAGCTGTATGAAGTAATTTGTTACTTTCTTGATCTAGTCATGAGGAAATTGGTGGGATTCCTGCTATGGGTAGGGGTTTAAAGTTTTGAGCAAGCTCATGACCAAGGCAGAAAGAATAGGAAATGAAAACAATCTTTACAATAAAGAGCCCCATTTTTAAACAAGTCATGAGCAAGAAGTCAGCATTAGATTGCTTTAGTTTAGCTTAATACAGGGCTTAGGGGAATGAGCTCAAAATTCACATCTGCAAAATGCTAAATGACCCATAACATTTAGCGCACGCATACTATTCGACAAAAATTTGATGTTACCGGCTTTACACGGATTACGTAAATAGCATGGCAACATGGTAGCAGTTGCAGCCACCCACTTCAAGCCGAATTGGGGTTTTCTGTTGTGCAATTCACTTCATTCGTAGTAAACGAGTGTGTAAAATGGCTTTCGCTAAGTCTCAGGCCGCTCCAACAGCAAAGCGTTATAGATAACTTGGCAGTTTTCTAGACAGCTTCTCATTTAGAACGCTTCGAGGCATAACAAGAGAAGCTTCTGCGACGACAGAGCCACATAGGTGAGGTCGAGAGCTAGGCACGATGATGGCTGGCTTGTACCGATTTTGCCGCCGATCAGCAGGCATGGAAAGTATGTAGGAAGCTAAGGTCAGCAACACGACAAATACAATGCACTTCTGATCTTCATTGTGCTGCTTCTCACTTTTCGCACGCAGATGCAATGCTTGGCGAATAGATAAAATAAATCATGTACACCGCGCATGTGCAATTTTAAATCGTAATTGAATGGCGTTCTCGGGACGTAAACAATGCTATCACGCTAAACTAAAACCAGCTTCCCGCATGTTTCAAAATCATGTTTTCCAAATCACACCAACTTGTTTTTTTAATTTAGTAGTCCAGCGCAGACGATTAGGCACGATGGGGATGTTGTATTCGCTTACTGCTGTGGTCGGCCACGTCCCTCGGCTCCACGCGTTCACAATCGTAGTGTAAACTTCTTTCACATCGAAGATTTTAATGCAACAGCGTTAAGGGCCCCGTGTCGCAGAAAATCTGGCGTCTACGTCGTCGTCCGTGAGCTAAGATTTTCATATATATTTAGGTATATGTATATGCCACGCCTTGCTATATGATGTGCGGTATATGCGGGTTATATTGGCACACCATTCTATCACTGAAGTTGCTCATACCTTGCCTTACATTCTTGACAAAGTTATTCCTCGGGATTTTGCGAATGACAGCCCACAAACAAGTGTCATGAAACAAAACGCCAACAGCGCATGCCTTTTATGTTAAATCTTCTCAGACTTAAATATTAAAAGTTCGAAATAATAACAAATAATAACAGAAACCTGAAAGTGATGCAATTTCTTTGGCATGGCTGTGCACTACCTCTGGGATCGGCCCATGCAAGAGGCCGCGTTTTTACCAGAAAGCTCGCCTTAGTGTGTAGCTTTCACCGCCAGCATTTCCTGCTAAACATCATGGTTACATAAGCTGTAGTTGCCGGGAAGCACGTGAAGCAGTCAGGGATCTTTGAATGCTATCGCCTTCCGCTCTTAAAGGCAAAGGTTAAGTGTCCTCCAAGTTTTAACAGTGGGTGTAGCTGCCTGGAATAAAAAAAAGTGAGGAGTCTGCATTAAGTTTGAGCCACCAACAAGCAGGAAGCGTCTAGGATGGCAGTGTCTGTTTGAAGATTTTGTTTGTGTTTGTTCGAAGCAGCCGAAAGACTATTCCAGTTGTGGAAAGATTTTTTACTGTGCAAAAGACAGACAAGCACAAGAGGGTATCGACTTGGACAAATGTGAGCTTTCAACTAAATTTTATTTCCGTCAGAGTTGTCAAATAAGGACATTACCACACATATGCAATGAAACAGCACATATTTTATGTCAATGCAACATGCCGCGCACTGACCTTTCCTCGCTAATAAACAAAGAAATAGAAGTATCGCTTACGCATGCATTCAATTTGGAGGCAATATAGAAGTCGTTAAAACCTCCAGACCTTTCGACGTCTGGATAATCTTTGATCTGCTTCAAACAACCACAAAAAATCTCCAAACATGCAGACGTGGCTAGCCTCAACATTGCCGGCTTGTCAGTGGCTCAAGTTTAACATGCACCATGCGCTTCTTAATTCCAGGCAGCTATACCACTGTTAAGACATTAAATATTGAAAAAGCTTATGTAGCAGAAGTCAACAAATGATGCGGAGTCACGAAATGCACTTGGACCTAAAGTAAATATTAAAGGTTTTTCCTAATTTACCTTAGTTAATTAAGTCAAATATTAAATTACTCCGAGGAGTGCCAAGTGACGAAAAACAATATGTCATTGGTTTCACCCAGCTGCGGTTTACCACCAAGTATTTTGCAGTAAAGGGCAATAATGGATGTAACAAAGTAATGGATATAATGAAGTAACTCTAGCTCCTCCTTCAACTTTGTTATAATGAGGTTCGAGTGTATTCACCTTAGGAACCTTAGGAGAAATTTGAGCACTTACCAGGAATCTCTTTCACATGAGTGTCACGGTCCTCGGATTCATCAAGATCCGTGGTTTCTGTCCACTTGTGTACCTTGAAAGCAGCCGTCTGCGTTGATTTGCACACATTAAAGCTTCTTGATGTCTCAACAGCAACATCCACACTACTGTTGAACAGCCATGTGGCCTCAGTCTGCACAGGTTTCGTTGATGTTGCATGAGTGCAGCAGGAGGCAGGTTCCATTTTCATGTCCTGAACGAACAAAAGAGAAGTGCGTAGGTAATGAGAAACTGGTAATAGCGTTTGCTGCCACACCCTGCACATAAGGCAAACACAGCTTATTAACGTGACCAATTTCAACTGCCACATGATGCCTCAAGGGCAGCTCACCTCAGCAAACGTTACCAGTCTCAGTTGACGAGGAAGCTAACGAATGACAAAGATGCCTGCCCCAAATGAAAAGAGCATATTAGGAGGGATACTGAGGCATGTTTGTTAATCGCGGTAATCACTTTTATAATGCTAAAATACAAGGGCACACGAAGCATAGTGTCCAGATCATTGGTTTCAACAAGGCATTTGTCACCTTCTTTGCCACTAATGCTCTTGCCTACTTAGTTGTCCTCTGCTCCACTGTACAGTGCTGGCATCAGCATGACTGCCAGAGCTAGTCACGTCTTCTGCAACAACATCGGCTACTACTAACGACTTTTGTTCCTCTCCACAAGGGTCATTAGCTTAAAGCAGTCCCCTGGAAAACCTTTTCTGGAAACTGAGCAGCATGTTGGAATGAGTGCAATGCCTTTTATTGATCCTTTTCACCGAGCAGTTTGTTTTAGAGAAACGAGGTGGCGCTCATGGCGGCGCGCCATACGTCTCCTCAGCGACCGCGCACGAATACGAAACCATTACAGCTTCTACCTTGCTTCTGTGCAATCAGCTGTCGGAAATGCAACTGAATTTTCGCTAACACACAGTGCTCCAATCAGGCTAGATTGAATCATGTGAATTGAAGACGTGTGCAGTAGTTGGCTGCAAAAATAGTGACTGGCATGTTAAGGAATGGAATGAATCTGTGTGGCCAAGTTCGTGGACCGCTGCTGCAACTGTCCGAATGTGTTACCGGCACTTCGAGATGTACGGCTTTCCTCGAGGATACAGAAATTTGCTCATCCGCCAGCCTTGTATCGCTAACCTTCAAAGAAAGGGCTTTATGCCCAGAACGTCGGCAAGAGTGAGTACCACTCGTTAAACAATGACAAAGGGAGTAGCGCCGCTTGCTGTGATAGTAAGTTTCGCGCACGTTGTCTATACACATCTGTCCCAAATGGCATGAAAACTTACGCCCACTCTATCGCCGACGTATCAAGAATAAGTGAATTGGCGCACACTTGAATATATGCGCACTGTATACACACAATAATTGACGAACTACACCGATGGCGCACGAATGGTCGAAGCTGAATGTTTCGTGGCGGTCCACAAGAGTATGCGAGTTACTAGCTGTAATATATATTTGCTACAAGGTATTACAACGTATACAAAACAGCTACGTTTCAAGCCTTGTACGCAGCAAGAACAAATCTATCGGAACTGAGCTCACCCGCAAGTGATTAGGTAGAAAATAATCAGATAGTGGCCGCACCGAGGAACTTCACTGAGTCAGAAACTGACAAGCTACTGCTTCAAAATATTTGCCGAAAAAAGAACAGAGCAAAACACACTAATCCTGACTGAATTCATAATCGGAAAGCTTGGATATTAGCTTGGAATACATATTAAGCCCTGGTTTTAGAACAAGCACCATACACGCTGCTTGGACATAGCTTAATCAGCTTCGAAAGCGCTTTTGCATGTTCTCTGAAGCTGTGATCAAAGCTTCGTGTTGTCCACCTAATCACCATCTACGATATCTCCGAAAACAGAAGTTTTCTAAGCCACGCGTGCTTCATAGACTTCCATTGTAAACAAGGAGGCAACGGAGGCAGTTGAGGCAAGGAATGAACGCGTCACCACGTGATCAAACATGGCAGCACCCACGGGATTGCCGCGAAAAGGGTCAATAAAGACCTAATGCAAATGGATATACAGGGTGTCCCAGCTATCACGCAGCACGATTAAAAAAAAGGAACGGCATTACACGAAGCAATCCTCATGCTTATTGTTTCCAGTACTGTGGAGTAGCCGCCAGTAACTTTTTCGTTACTGATATTTAATTAGGTAATTGTAATTATCTAACTCGAGAAGTACTGTTCTGATTATCAAAGTACCAATGAGAAAATTGTAGAGCAACACGAAAAACTCCCGATACAGCTTTCTGTTGCTCAATACATGCTACATAAATGTGTTTTTCCAAGTGTGAAAGGGGCTCGCGAATACACGCAGAATTATCGCGCGACTGGTCGCTCGAGGCACTTTGCATGTATTCGCCGGCTTCTTTCGCGCTCGGAAAAACACTGTTATGTTGCACGTACTGAGCAGCAAAGCTGTATCGGGAGTTTTTCATGTTGCTCTGTTAATGGTAGACGACAGACCGGGCTTACTTTATACAAAAGACACAGGCGAGCGCCGCACATGTATGTGCAAGGGTGCGAACTCTCGGCCCTCGGTGCCTGTCCGGTGGCCGAGATGCTGGGGGTGGCAGAGGATTCTCGGAAGTCGACTCGGGGTGGGGTCCCTTCCAGTTTCTGCTACACTAGTGCTTCCTCTGGCCGAGGAGCGGTGCTGATGGCAATAGCCTGCCTATTGCTACATTTAAAGCTATCGCTTTCTTTGGCTCTCCCCCACTTCGTGGTTTGTATATTTCTGGCCATTTTGGCCAAGCTTGGATGGTAGATGTCACTAGAAATAAATTTAGAATGTCTGATGGTACATGTCAAACCTTGGCTCTACACACAGCTGGAACAACAATGCTTGAACCACAGACACATACCCCTGAAGAGGCAGAATAAACTCATGCAAGTGAGCTCTTGAGATGCTTGGCACGCTATAGGTGCTTCGCATAGCAACAATCCTAAAAGGCGAGCGGGCGCATCTTCTAAATGACAATTAAGAAGGGAGTTATGGGATGCATTCATTCCCGAAATTCGCTGCCCGTCTCTCACTTGTACTGTTGCGATGAGGCGCATTTCTACAAGGTCAAGCATGTCGTGTCATGTGATTAACACGTTTTAAGAGGAAATCTTTAGCTCGGGCGCTCCTATCTAATTACATGGGAAAGGAGAAATCGTTTTTCTAGGCAACCACTGCAGCAAAGTTGATGAGGTTCGCTGCATTATAGGACAAAAATAAGATCTAGCGGCTGTTGGAAGCGGATCTTAAAAAGTTAAGCCGTGCATATGAAACGAATGAAGTGTCGTTCTTGCTTCGGCGGCACTCACTCCTGGGTCCTCTTGACCGCGGCAATGGTAAGCTTCTGCTTCGGCGGCCCGAACGGCAGGGACCTCTCGGCGGAGGCGATGGCAAGCTTCTTCTGCTTCGGCGGCGCGAACGGCAGGGCTCTCTCGGCGGCGGCGACGCTTAGCTTCTGCTTCGGCGGCGCGGACGGCAAGGTCCTCTCGGCGGCGGCGCTTAGCTTCAGCTTCGGCGGCACGAACTGCTGGGTTCTCTTGGCGGCGGCGGCGACTAGCTTCTGCTTCGGCGGCGCGCACCTCTGGATTCTGACGTCGGCGGCGCTGAGCCTCTGCTGCTGCGGCACGAACTGCAGGGTTCCCTTGGCGGCGGCGGCGATGAGCCTCTATTTCGGCGGCGCGAACTGCAGGGTTCTGTCTGCAGCGGCGGCGATAAGCTTCTGCTTCGGCGGCGCGCACCTCTGGATTCTGGCGTCGGCGGCGCTGAGCCTCTGCTCGGGCAGCTCGTTTAGCAGCAGCAGCAGACGAAGCACTTTCACCGCTTTCACCGTTTGCGTCGCTCATTGTTTAGAAAGAAAGCATAGAATGAACCTGGAAACGGGAACGCGTGGCTCGGGCGGAGCGCATTCTCCACGCAGTACCTAGTACCTAGGCAGAGGCGGTTCCCTATGCGATTCAGGGATTCAGGGAGCAAAAGTTCACGCCGTTCACGTTTTACCGAGCGGTAGCGCCACAGTCGTGGGCCCTCCACGTACTACTATCGTGCCTAGAATATCTTTAGTACTACTGTGTACTAAGCCTTCTAGTACACCGTAGCTAGTACACTAGCCTTGACACTCGTGCAGATCGACTCGCTCTGATTTGCAGGGCGCCTATAAAGTCTTTATAGGAGGCGTTGGTGCAGCGCGTGTTGAGCGCCGCCCGGTCTAGGCCTCGCCCTTTTCGCTGCACTTTGTAAATGAATAGCACTTAACAACGGCTTCCATGTCGCGCCATTTAAATCGAGCTAAAGTGTTCTAGAACACTTTAATGAAGCATTGACATGGTAAATCGACCTTGGCATTGACACCTGCCATCTTGAGGACACCACTTATGCTGTTTTCTTCTTGGGCATTTTTCTTGAGAACAACGTTATAACAACGTTGCTAAAGCACACCATTTTCTTCGGGGATCAATCATTAAATATTATTACAACAGCAGCGTGGCAGCACTCTCCGTCCTCTGCTACGACTACTAACCAAAGCGGCGCGGGCTTTTTGCCCCGAGCAAGATGGCGATGACCTGCTTCACTTTCGGTGAGCCACCTCCACTCCAGTAGTATTGTAGTTTATAACCTAAAGTCAAAGCTTGTATGAGTGTTCTGTGCTAAAGTCTCTAGCTTTAGGGACTTTGCCTAACGTGCCTAACCTCCTTGGGCACCTGAAACCTGTTGAACTGCGATCATTGTCATTTGCCGCCGCTGCAGCTGTCTACAAAAACGTTAACAAACAATGGGCTCCAGTAGCGGCGCACACTTGTAGAGGTAGTTGTAGTAGGGTCGGTTGTTTACTGTTGTTTTACAGCACCGAATGCGCTGAGTGCGGCTACAGCAACTGCGATGAGCGATGTGACTTGATTGCAGTACAATATTTGCTCGCGAGCCCCGCGGTGCTGGTATCTATGATGTTCAGCGATGAGCTTGAGGCGAATTTTTCCGTTTTCGCACGACGACGTCAAGTCGAGGGTGTGTCTCGACTCCACAGAAACATTCGTTCTGGGCGACGATCCCACGTGAGTTAACCTGATTTAGGGAATAAAGTTATTGATTTGCAATATATTTGCGAATGATTAAACTGCTGAGGATCGTGAAAAAAAAAGAAGAAAAAAACATTGTGAAGGCGTCCGTGCGCCGCGCGATTTCTTCTACTGTACGTTGATCGCCTCGCATCCGATTGCTTGTTGTCACTGGGCACGGGGCTGATACATGGACGCGGCTGTAACCTTCTAATTATAGTTGTATCATCAAGACGCCGATAACCACTCCGTGCGCGAACACTCGCTTAAGTTGTTGTTGACCTGAATGGTTGTGGCGCGTGGTGCAGCCTGATTGAACGGCGCGAAGGAATGTGCATTTCCTCGTGCTGCTTACTGTATATAAATGAAATTTCTTGTAATCTCTGTGTGGCCCTGATATCATCCTTGTCGGCCCAGTCAAAATGCAAGAGCCTTAGTAGGTGCTGTTCCTCAATTTGTGTGAAGAAAGTGAAAACAGACATCTGAAACTTAACAGCAGTGACAAGGACGTTTGATTTGATTTCCCGCTACAAATGACACATACCCATTACTGGGGTGATTGGCCAAAAATAGTTTATATCAATGATTGGAGTGCCCTGCCCAGAAATTCCCACTGGTTACAACCACCCACTTGATGTATCTTGTTGACTCACGCCTTTCTTTTTTTTTTTTTTTTTGACCCTTGTATATTTTTGTATGTTCGCTTTTTGTTGATTTGCTCATGTAGCCCCTTCCTGCTTAGACAGATGTCTGCGGTATTGTGACAATAAAAAGAATAAATAAATATGGTATGAGTGCAACAGATGCATTAAGTTCTGTCTAGTAAGCAAGGAAAGTATGACGAAGAAAAAAGAAATTGAGGCATGTAGAAAATCACAAAGTGAAGGTTTTGAGGCAACAACAACAACGAAGAATTTCCTGAGGGATAGCAAGAGGAACCGCTTTAAGAAAAATGGCACTCCCTCATCAAATGCAGAGCAAACATCCCTCTCACTGCTTGGACCCATTTCTTTTTAATGTGATATCGTTTTACAGGACAGTTTGTTGGTGATGTCGTCTCAAAATGCCCGGGGAATCGATGCGAGAGTCTGTGTAAGCATGCATAGGCTGATCTTAATACCTGTGCACAATGTGTCCTCGCAAAGGTTTTAAAGGGGCAGGAGACTCTAGCAATAATGGAATATGTGTACGTAGTACTTAATCATGTGCTGTGTGCATCAAACTGCAGTCTTTGTGCGGTTGTGTTACTGTATGACTACTGATATGGTTTGGAAAGGCAGGCCTGCAAACACAGACAACAGTAGAACGAACAGGACAACAGTAATGCCTTTCCGTACCACGAGTCCTTAATATTTTTGCTCAGCTGTCAGTGTCTCTAAGGAGGACTAACAGTGTGGTAGAGACGTATATTAATGGGTTATCAGTACACATAGATAATAAATTTACGAAAGGTCGTAATAGTTCACGGATAACCATGGGAGGGGAATGAAGTTCATGTGGTTGTCGTTGGATAATCGTAGAATGATAGAATCTTGTAATGGTCTCACTCACTTAAGGGAAGCATGAGTGACGATCTGGTGCATGTAGTTTTTCTTTTTCTTTGCTGGGTCATGCTACCTGAATATTTGGTATAAAATTCTTGTGTGTTTTTCCAGATGCCTGGACTCCTTGGCCCTGCAGCTTGCTGTTACATCTGCAGAGGCGGGCGAGTATGTGGCCATAATTGGCTGCAGTGCAATCGAGACGGTTTTCCACGTCCATGACATGCCCGTGTTCAGTCAAGACATGGTTGATTTTATACGCCCAAGGTACTGCAAGGCTGGTTTTTTTTTTAGTCTTTTGTTTTAATGGTGGCTAAGCCTACCCTGCACGTGCATTTAGCCTGGCGATCTAGGCTGGTCATTGCTCCGCCTGAGCTGTGTCACTGGGTAAATTTACTATGCATTTAGAAAATCAATGTCTCAGAAATGTTAGAAGGCGTGGAGGCTCCTTGCTGGCATTTTAGCCCCGCATTATTGAGCGATGTCGTTCTTCCGAGATGCTGTGTTGCGATTCTGCACCCTTGCACAACTATAAATGCATTGTTAATGCATCTGCATTCAGAAACACATGGATGCAGTGTGCTGACACATTTGTGTCAAAAGTAGAATAATATGCTGTGCGATTGCCGCGACTGTTGTGGACTTTGTATAGCAAATCAGTTCTGTAGAAACCTACTAGGGGGAGGAAGTGGCATGAGAGAGAAAGATTGTCATCTGCCTGAAGAGTAGCACTAAACTAGAAATGAAATTCATACTGATTGCACAGAAAAAAAAAAGGATGTTGCAGTTGAACTCAAAATCATCTTTAAAAAGGTCCAGTGTTTCAAACTGGAACCAACGGCTTTTTAAGATAATCACCCTACCATCTGAGCTACCAAGAGGCAAGCAGATGGCAGCTCAAGGCCAGATTAATTTACGACTCGAAACAGTGGTACACTGTATATAGTAAATGAGTCCCGCGAAAACACACGTGTTCGTGTTTTTCAATTTGTCAGCTAATTCAGCACAGGTGTGCTTATAGTGATGTTCTGTGACAATTCTTTTTGTGAACGCCCAGTATGGTTGTGGTCCTGGTTATGGAACGGAAATGTTGCCAAAGATGGCAGAAGATTTTGTGGCGTGACGAGGTTAGAAAATTTGCAGGCATAGGACAGAATTGACCGGTGCATGATAGGATCACATTTCTCCAGTGGGCATCAATAAAGCGATGGTAAATTTAATAAGTAAGTTACATTTGTTGTAGCCAATCGTGCACCCGCTCTCGTGTTTTTCTTTAGCTTTATGCCCCACCTTTCCTAGTCCAGATAATAGGCTGTCGCACAAAGTTTTCATAAAGACATTTTCATCATCCTCAACTTTGTTTCCGTCCTAAATGGTTCTTGTGTCCTGCACATTACTGCAAGGCAGCTTTCAGTATTCACATTTCTTTACTCAAGCATGAGCAATGGTATGTGTCCTCTCTTGGACCCATCGCGATGGATAAGTGGCCACAGCCTTTCTTTTTTTCTGGGCGTGAGGTTATGGGTTTGATGCCCAGCTGTGGTGGCTGCATTTCGAGGGGGGCAAATTGCAAAGTACACCTGTGTACTTAGATTTAAGTGCCCGTTAGAAAATCCCAGGTGATCATAAATTCATCGGGAGTCCTCCACTACAGCTCTTCTCATAGCCCTAATGACCGCACTAAATGTACAGTCCCCTAGGAAAAGTTCCCAGGCCACCGCGTGCGCGAACACGTTGACTTTTGGACTGGTGACAGGGCTCCTGAAGTAATTCCTTCACTCGGAAGGTTATAACGTCCAGAGCTTGTGCTGATGTCCAGGGCTAGTTTGCTGTCCAGCTAATTATGCCCACCACAAAGAGACGCGCAGTACAGCTGCACGTAATCACGGTTTCACCGGTAGTGGGTTCACAATATACACCATAAGGTGTTTGAATCCGCCACCTCCCATAGTGTGAGACTATGTGCGTTTCCCAGTTCAGAACCTTGTAGCCCTTGGAATTCATCACAAGTAAGCTCCGCTGCAGGGCATGAAATTAGCACGTTCATGCACGCTGTGGCCTGGGAGGTTTTGACCAAGACTGTGCCCTAGGGTTCACTCCTTAAGCTACAACATGTATACTTGGACCATGGAGTACTGCCGCCTGTGTCCCGTGCTACAAAGGCACTCTTGACTTTTCTGTGGGACACTAGTCTCAATGAGTGACTTTGATTCTGTATGTTGTATGGTGCTTGTGTTATCTGTGTTATTCTGTATTTTAAGTGTTGTATGCCCTGTGTGTATCATTTCATTTATCATCGCAATCACCTGGAGTAGCATTCTAGGTGTGCCACTGGATCTCCAGTTTTCATTAAAGAGCCTCTCTCTCTCTTTGTATCTCACAGCCCCAACGTTGCTTAGCAATCTTGTTAAACTCCAGAAGTCAATCAAATCAATATACTATCCTGCCTTGCCTGGTATGCTAAAGCACATGACACTCTCAATTTGCAGGTTCATGGGCGACCTCAAGTCTCTCTTCAACTACCTCACCAAATTCCAGCAGCTACCTGTGCATCCCAATGTCCTCATATTGCACGGACTTGAGGTGTACATACAGGAAGCCTCAGAGGTACATGCCAACCTGTTGACCAATCTGTTCAAGCCAATCTGTTCAAGTGCATTTAGGCAGGCTCTAGCAGGTTGTTCGCAGTAGCTTGACGACGTCTACATGTAGAAAAGCATGTGATCGCTGCACCATATGTTACCACATAGACCATGAATAAGATGGTCATTCTAGCCACGACCAAGAAGAAGTGGACTTTTGCTAACTGTGTAACGCTTTGTTACACAGCTAGCAAAACGGGCAAACTACATCATCATGCAGTGACAGTTTTCAGCAATGAAACAAAACATGAACTGGAAATCATAGTTTTCTGCTGTAACCACTAGAAAGAAATCTAGCGGTGCAATCGTCCAACTGCCATGGGAATGAAGTGCAGTATACACGGATTCTTCTACGATTTGGCATGGCTTTGTTGAGGAAGCAAACTGCAACTTTTTTTACTGTTGTTTGTGGTTCAGCGGTGTTGCATGCTGATTGCACCGTATTTATTTAGGGCATTGCATCAGTATTACGTTGACAATCAGAGTGTTGAACCAAAACTTTTTCGTTCTAGTTTTCATTTCGGTTCGCCAAAAACGGTTCAGTTCCTGTTCAACTCCAGAGCGAAAAATTAACGGTTCAAGCCAGATTGAACTGCTTCAAGTTCATTTGCATAATTGAAGACTAATTACAGCAAAACAGCGCAGATTTATTTTGTACAATAAGCTCAACACTGCTGCTAAGCTGCACTGAAAGATCAGCCTGTTGTTTGTTCTTCAGGGCATAGTTGTCAAAGATTTATGCAGATCCGACCCAATGCTGGAATCTATGTGAGGTGAAGCTTTATTGAGGGAGAGAGAGAGAAAGAGAGGAGAATATATTGAGTAAATGAAGAGTCCTCCAGCCTGCTACTCTGCTCAGGGGCAAAAGGAAGAGGAAAAAAATAGGAGACTGTAGAGTAATGATGAGGGCAGGCAGTAGGGTGCGCTTATATGTACGTTCGTGTTCGAAGAGAGCCTTGAACCTAGGCCTGTGTTACCTAAATATTCTAAGAGAGCCTTGATGGCTTGCTTCATTGATACACCCAGTCAGTGGCCCAGTAAGAGTTTCTCACTAAACGACATTCTTTTAATTGGCGCTAACGAAGAGATGAATGCCTACCGTTCAAAGTCATGCAGGGGACAAGCAACACATATACCGTGTGTCCCAGATAACGTTAGCCAAGCTGCTGGCTAAAAAAAACAAAAATTAAAACACAAGGTGCAAGATACAATTATTTTGATCAAAATTTGGGGTAGGTAGCGCGGCACGGAGGGGTTAATTAAAAATTTTTGGAGTCGCTAGACATCCGACTTTTCTGCTACTGCTTTAGCATACATGCTTTTCCCAAATTGAGCTCAAGTGAGATTTCATTACAGTTGGCCTTTAACTTTCGTCATTATGGCACATACCGCAGTTATCGTTGACTGCAAAAAAAGCGAGTCATTTCTTCCTTATTAGCTGTTTGCGGAAATTGATTCACCAAAAGAGTAAGCTGATCTAATACTTTCCCAGGAAGAAAATGGGGACCAGACCATTGCACGCCTGTTCGCGCTGGTGCAGGACGCTGCAAATTTTGCCACCTTGAAGAAGTGAGTGTTCAGTTCTTTTACCAGTTCTGCACCAATGGGAACCATCGTAACAGTAAGAGGGTAGGTTCAGTCTTGTGAGTGTGACGTTTTGATCTGTTTACAGGGCAAAACCAGAGATGGACAGATGGGCCACCCCACCTGTGTTATTGTAGGGGATTTATTGTGCTGTTTTGTAACGCAAAACAAAACAGTGCAGTAAATCACATTAACGTACACGACAAGGGTGGCTATGCAGGCTTGTTGGTACATTTTGACTACAGGTGGTTGAGCTCAGGGAAAGCGCCTGTGCATCCACTGTGTCTTCTTTTGTCCTCCGGTTTCCCTGTGCACAACCACCTTTAGTTATAATGTACAGTACTGCCCACTGTTGGAAGAAATGCTAAATTCGAGTTGAACCTCGTTATAACGAATTATTGGATATAACAAAGTCAATAAAATACTCTCACCGCTAGTACTACAGTGTAACAGATATATGTTTATAACAAATGTTGGATATAACGAAGCTATTGTTATGTCAGATTCGACTTCGTTATAATGAAGTTCAACTGTAGTATTTCAGATGTGATTACAGCTCAGTTTGGACACGGAGGTCTCTGCAATAATTTTAGTGTCACGTCTATCAAACACACCAGATCAAGCAAGCACTCTCTTTCTATGACGAAGATATTATCTGGTTATGTTGGTTTAAATACTCATTAGGTGTTCCCTTTAAGTGTAGATTGTGCTGTGCATCCAACTTGCTTCATATGTCTTGTCAATATAGTGTGTCACTTTGATTACCTTTCAAAAATAGGGCAGCTGGGCGAATTGGTGTGGTAACATAATTACAAAACAGCGCCAGGGACGCTGGCACTGCTTTATAATTTCTGAACAGCGCACCGTCCTGTTGTTTCTTTTCTGTCTGTATCTCTAGTGCTGTTTTATAATTAGTCAAACCTCGATATAACGAACTTTGATTTAACGAAATTCGCGATGTAAGGAACTATTTTTATTTCCCTATCTTAGTTCTATTAAATTAACGAAACCTCGATATAACGAAATTCTTGATATAACAAAGTTTTTCGCTGCAAGTACAACTTCGTTATATTGAGGTTTCACTGTATGTTGATTACCTTGTTGCTCTGGTAGCCTCATCCATAGCCTGAAGCAAGGTTGGAAACGGCTTCAGCTGTTCACACTGGCACCGAAGTTCTGCTCGGCGATTTGGCTGAAAGAGTAGTTTCACCAGAGCTGTACCCTGTAGGAAACTCTGATATCAAGCAACCTGAGAAATCCCAGTTTCAGATGTCCGACAAGAATCATGGGAATGGAGGGAGTCGATTTATTGTAATAACCAAATGAAGCCAAGGAAAGCATAGGGGAAGGTAACTTGGTAAGTTTCTTAATCGAACTGTAGGAATCATAAGTAAAAGGGACAAGTAAGTTGGGATAAAAAAGACAGCTTGCTGCTGGTGGGGAGACACACCCACAACCTCCGCATGACGTGTGCGATGCCGTACCAGCTGAGCTACAGCAGCAGTTATGTCTCCCCCTACCCCGTCTACTTGCTTGAGTATTTGAGGCTACTCCTGGGAGTGTTAGCCAGTACCACTCAGTTGGTATATTTGACCTTGTCTGGCAGTATAGGGACGTGTTGCTCATGTCCTTCACCCAGTAAACTGCTGCAGCGCTTTTGGTAGTCTGGATTCCTGCGCGGCATGACCCATTGGTGGGTCACTTGTCATATTTCCCTGCTGGTGCATTGTGAGCCACTGGTAAGTCACCAGGGAGTTTGTTCTCCTTTAAAACTTCCGCTTATGACAATGTTCCCGTGCTGTGGTATTGGTTATAACCGTTATATCTATCTACTGCTGATCTGTACCAAAAGAAAGAAGACCGAAAAATTCTGGAAAAGAAAAAAGAAATGCGAGCCGCCGTGCCCGTCTGGGTGCTGCATCGCCAGCCTCACGCATGTTTCTCCAGTTTCCCTTGCGGCGTTGGAGCGGTGGAAGGATTGTGAGGCCGGCTATGCGTCGAAGTTATGCCACATGGGACGCACACCGGCTCACATTTTTTACAGAAAAGTTTGCCGTGCCATGGATGTTCATTGTTATATATCCAGTATGTTATTAAAAGTGTTATTTTTGTGAGTGGGTTGTACTGTGATGAAGTTGGATTTGACACGACAATACCTTCATTATATCTGATATTCTTTATGAGCATAGATTGAATACTTGCTGATCTCTGAGAGAAGCATTCTGTATTTACTTCAATACATATCCTGCAATTCTTATGTTCGTTATGTTGAGTTGACTCCAGTATGTTGTTGGAGCACTGAACGCACATGTGCCATTTGCTCACTTCCACAACCATTGCGTTGGCACAGTGGCTATGTCGTTCTGCTGCTGGGCACAAGTTAGTGGGTTATATTCCCCGCCACCGCAGCCACATTCCGAAAGTGCAATTAAAAAATTTTCATTTACTGAGCATTCTGTTCGCTTTGCGAGTATATATGTCGACTGAAAATTTTTCTTTTCTTTGTCTTTGGTCCTCCTTTTGCCTGCAGTCGACAGACATGCCATTTGCTTGTGACTTGCTGTGATGCTGCATCCAAGGGTCACGTATGTCCCAGTTACGTGAGCGTGCCTTTCTTCCCTCTTCCTTGGCGCTGCAGCAAGCTGGAAGACGGCGGCTACACTCTCCAGCTGGATGGCCGTCTTCCAACAACTGTCCGCTTCGGTCTGTCCAAAAGGGAGCTCTGCTTACAAAGAGTGGACTGCTTTTGATGGCGCCGTCTATAGTTTTTGTTCGGGCTAGTTCACAGTGCTATTCAGTGGCGCAACAGAATGAATGAGAAATTCAGTTGTAATCAAGATGGAGGATGGGCCATTTCGCTCCTGTTAGCTGCCTGCTTCAATGGATAGAGTTATGCTTGCACAGAATATATAGTTCCTAACATTGTTGACTGTAATCCCAGTTCCCATTCCCAGTTTGTTAGGTTACAGTGCTATACAATGTTGAAAATTAATTAATGTGAAATTGAGTCGGTGTTCAAAATGGAGGATGGCCACAATTAGCTCTCTATCAAAATGGCTGCCTTCCAACAGGCAACTGCTTCAGTCTGTCTTGGAAGGAATTCTGCTTACAGAGTGGACAGCACCTAATGGTGCTGTCTGCTTGCTTGGTTACAGAGCTGTGCAGTGGTGCAAAATAATGGAATGTGAAATTCACTTGTCACTATATGAGGGGTGGCTGCTTCACTCTCTTTCAAGATGCCTATGTTCCACAGCCATAAACTTCAGTCTATACAGGGGGAGTTCTGCTTATGTAGAGTATACTGTTCTAGGTGGTACTGTCCATTCATATATGATTTATATTATGTTGTGGTGTTACACAGTGGTACGGCAGGATGAAAGTGGAATTTTGTCTTCATCAAGATGGAGGATCGCTCCTTGACCATGACACTTTGTCAGGATGGCTGCCTTCCAACAGACATCTACCTCAGTCTGTCTAGGAGAAAGTGTCTCTTGCAGAGCGTAGACTGCTCTTTATGGTGCTGTCTATAATCTCTAGTTTATGTTGTCACCGTGTTGCATAGTGGTGCTACAGAATCAATGTGAAATTGTGTCTTCATCAAGGTGAAGGCTGGCCACTTCACTCTCTATCAAGGTGGCTGCCTTCCAACAACCGTCTGCATCAGTCTGGCCAGAAGGAAATTCTGCCTGTGGATAGTTTTTGATGGTCCTCTCTAGAATCTCTGGCATGTTAAGGTCACAGTGTTACGCAATAGTGCAACATAATGTCTGTCAAAATCAGTCTCCGTCAAGATGGCAGTACATGAGGTACTGCACAGTTTATTAGACATCATTTTAACAAGCAACACACTACAAACATAAAAAATTCAGTCTTCATTGCTTTCTTACTTCATAATGCATTTTTCTTCCCTTTTATGTAGCACTGCATTTGATCACCAGACACCTGTTTTTTTTTTTTTTTTCTCTATCAAGATGGTCGCTTTCCAATGGTCCATTTACTTTACATCTTTCTAGGAGGAAGTTATACCTCCAAAGAGCAAACTGCATTTATTGGTGCTCGCTATGCTCTCTGGTCTATGTTAAGGCACAATGGTGCAGCGGAATGAATGAAATTTGTCTGCTGTGATTGCCTTGTGTTGCCTGCTGGCACTGACGGAGTATCTGTGCATAAGTATGTCTTGCTCCATTACTACAACATTGGAAAAAAAGGGAAACACTCTTATTCAAAGTGAAGCGTTATTGCACGCAGGTTAAAGTATGTTTTCCAAAGTGTCTTGAAGACTCTGCAAGTGGCCTTGTGAGTATTGTACTCTGCTAGTCATCATGACTGCATACTTCAGAAGAATATATAGTATAGACAACTATACCGCCTTGCTTGTTTGTCTGTGTTCATGGTTCTTCATTTGGCTTGCGCTTTTCAAACGGAGCACCTTCCTTTAAACGGAGAACTTATTTTGAATTTTCTCTTGAATCGCGTTCATGCTCATGAGAGCCATCATGCTGAATCAGTACACAACATAGCCCTTACGGCACACATAGTAACACATGTTGAACATTATGCCTTATTCCAAGCCTCCATTATGTGGGAGGAAAAAAATATTCTGCTGTTTAACGCTTAAAACTAGCAGTGGGAAGCAACTAGATGTTGCAGAGATTATCATTTCCTCATAGAAGTGAGATGGAACACCGAGGCGAGATATTTGCAACGACCTTATTGTAAATTTTGTACAACAGAAGCACTCATTTCCAGTTCGTAGACAGTGTGGGTAATATTAGTAATATTATTTTAGATCCATCCTTGGATCGCCTGTAAAACTAAAAGGCATGTCACACTTTTTTCCCTTTTCATTAATCATTGCTATTCCGGTCTATGGAGGTTGTTGTACAATGCCAGGGTGTCTACCAACCGGGAAAACCGGGAAAACAGGGAATTCTCAGGGATTTTGAATATTCTGGAAAAACTCAGGGAAAACTCAGGGAATTTGTGCCTCTATCAGGGAAAATTACTGTAGGAATGGGCGAATATAGGGTATTGTCGAATATTTCATTGAATAATTCTATGTTCGTTATTCGCTTCGATTCGAATTCATGGATTCAATATTTTCGAATTATTCAGCGGTCCCGAATAGGCAGCCAAAAGCCACGGAAGGTCGGTGCAAATCTCGGAGGCTTTGCTTAGCGTCATGGCTGCCATACATCAACCATAAATCTCGAAGGCTATATGTTTTTGCATTAAAGAGCTTGAAATGTGCGACGCAGAAGAGCAGAAACGGCGCTAGCGCACAACCGAAACGAAGCGGCGGAGTCCGCATGGCCATAGTCAGCAGCGGAAATCGTACGTGAATGACAGCAACGACGCAACGCTTCGTGCCTATTTGTGCCTTTATTGCGTTTACCGCCGCGCATAACAACGCGTTGGCCGCGGGATTTCATAGTCGCCACCCATCATCGCGTCGATAGCTGCCGCGGTTTCTTTCGCAGCGGTTTCGTTTAGTGTCGTTTTGACTCAATGCGCACGTCGGCCGCGTGCCTAAAGAGCTGCCTAGTGGCCAGTGGCGCAACGACGGGGGGGGGATTCGGGGGTTGAACCCCCCCCCTGAGGCCGACTTAACCACCCCTTTGGTTTAACCCCTTTTCTTTCCTTACGCATTTGAGTGCTGCAACTAAGATGACGCGCAATCGTCTGCACACTCGCAAAAAGCGCATTTTTTTTTACAATTAATTTCCCGTGAAGAAATCGAAAGTAGTGCTGTTTAGATGGTATTGACAAGCTGTCAACCCCCCTGGCAGAGATACTGGGTGCGCTACTGCTAGTGGCCATCCATGATCGCATAGATAGCGACCGCGATTTCGTCTGAAGTTGTTGCAGTGAACGGTAGTTTCGTTCTGACTCGGTGCGTGCGTCGGCCGGGTATGGTAGCGGCAAGTTGCCGCGCGTCAGCGCCTTGCCGCGAAGTCCACCGTGGCAATCGCGTCTCGCCGCGCAGCAGCGCGATATGATCTCGCGCGCTCTCGGAACGCGGAATCACCGTGAGCGAGAAGGGTGCGATCGGACAGCGTCCAGAAATCCCTCTAGAGTCTATAGAACCGCGAGAGACGACAATCGTCGATTGATAACGCGGCGCGGAGCGGCGGAGGTCCGGTTGCCATTGGCTCCGTGACGTCACCCTCGTCGCTCTCGGCACCCTCGGCAAGCCGTAAAACCCCCGATTCCTGCCGCTTTTGCCGCGCGCGTCATGATGCGCTGCCGCTCGCGGCATGACGCGGGCGTTTTTGCCGCTATCGTGGGCAAAGTCGCCGTTCATAATCGTGTCGATAGCGGCCGCGGTTGCGACAAGCAGTTGTTTCGGTTTGACTCGGGGCAAATCTGTCGAGGATGAAGCGCACCGGCTACATCACGATGGACGTGCGATACGTTGGCTGTGAGCTTACTGGCGAAAAAATTATCGGGATGTGCGCGCGGTAGTGCAAAGCGTGTCGGAAATGATGGCGCGTGCCGCAGACTTGCTGCGAAGGAAGTCGCGAGGCCTCAATCGCCGCTGCGAGAGCTAATCAGTCTCGAGATGACGAGAATTGCAGCTTCCGCACTGCTTTTGTGCTAAATAGCGAAAGGATTTGCTCATACATTATACTAATAAAATCGTGCTGACGTAATAAGCATTTGCTTATTGTTTTCGGCATACCCTGATAATTCGGACATTTTTTTTTCAATCCCGTGAAATTCGAATTAACTAGGTTTTACTGTAATATGTGATATATACTGTTCAAACTATTCGATTCGAAATTATTTGATCAAATCACTACTCCCTTCGAACCTCAAATCCACTATTCGCCCGTCCCTAAATTAGCTGTAGTTTAATTGAAAGGGAATGAAAGCTGGTAGTAATGGAGGGAGGGAGGGGAGGCGACGTTTAGCTGCGCCACCAAATGCGTATTTATATAAAAATGTGGTGAGGCGAGAAGGTGGCAAAGACTTCGGACGCTGCTCGACAAGTGTCCCGTTCGGATCTCGTCGAAAACTTCCGAGCCGCCCCCAGAGGCACAGGCAACAGTCACCAGCGCCGTGCGCGTTCGGTGGGAACACGGGCAAAACGCCGACGGCGTCGACAACAGTTCGGTGCATTGCTGGTGCTGCTGCATGTCTAAGTTTATACAGCTGATCGATAAAACTACTATCCTTACTCCGTATAGCTCTCTACTAATTTGCTATCGCAATTGATGCTTCGCATTTTTTTAACATGCTTACTAAAGAGTGACAGCATCAGGCAACATGGTGTCAGCCCATCTTGATGTAAAAGAAAGTTCCGTTTCACTCAGGGAATTTAGCAAAATCACTCAGGGAAAACCTGGAAAACTCAGGGAATCTGAAAATGTTAACTTGGTAGACACCCTGAATGCACAGTGGTACTTTCATTGCTAAAGAATGGGCAAAGTGCTGGAGGTGGAAGGGGCAGTGTGAAATATGTCTTTTGCCCCATAAGACAAAGCACTGTACTACTCGATTCTAAGTGGACTTCTTTTCCTGAAGACAGTTAATTAATTATGACATGCACTTTAGAATGCAGCCTGAATCTGAATTTGCATTAGGTGGTGCCCAAATCTCGACGCGCTAATCTCAAATCCCACCTTCCGACCTCGTACTGCCACAATGAGGGATGGCTCGCATGCAATAAAATTTCTTTTTCTGAGTGAGAACAAATCGCTATTTCTCTCTTACCATGAAAATATGGTGATGGAACAACCATTTCATTGCATGCATTGTATTTTGCACTTTTTGAAGTATGAAAATTAGGGTGCGCGTTAGCGCATTGCATTTTCTGTTTCTGGCTGTGAAAAATCGGGTGTGCACCACAATAGAGAATGTGTTAGAATCGAGTAAATACAGCATATAATTGAAAGTAATGAAGCGTCAAGCTTGGAAGTTCTGAAAGATTGCGATGCATTACTTGCAACCAGCTTTGGAACAAAAACGGGGCTTTGTCATGTTTGGCGTCGCACATTTGCCTGTGTTCAGAAAGGGACAAAACTGCGCTGTTGGTCCTTGCTGAAAACCTGTTCTACTTCACAGAAAAGGGCTGACAGTTCTCAGTTTGGCCTCTCCAAAGCTGTAGCCTCAAGGTGCTTCAGCCATATTTGATGAAAGAGTTCTGGCTACATCATTGAGGGTCACAATTGGAGGTTATGAAGCTGTTTTAAATAAAGAGAGACTAGTATGAAACAGCACAACATGTTATCAACTACAAGTGAATCCCATTTTTCACGCTAACATAAAAGGTATAGAAGGACAAACTGATGCACAGAGGCAAGTAGCTAATGGATGAAAGTTGGCAGGAAACACCTCTGTCGTAGTATTTTGCAGCGAAGCTGTTTATGGCTAGAGTTCCGTGCATTTTTCTTCTGTGTGAGCAAAAATATAGGCCGATGTCGGAGATAGTGCAGAAAGGGTCCAAGCGCAATGGCACATACCCCAGTGGACCAAATAGCTTAAACACTGGGTAGCATGACTTCTCACATCAAAAAGGGCGATTATACATTTATAATTATGTTGTTACCAATATCTTAAAGCCAGTAGTAGCTAAGTTGCACGTAGGAGAACACTGACTGGTTTCCATTTTAGTTTTTAACAATGTGTTGTTTGTTGCATAATTAGTCTGACATAACAGAATTCAAGCTTTCAAGGGTCCATGGTTCATAAATACTATAAGCTGATGCAGATGTGGAATATAAAACAGAACGCAGAACAATTGAATCTTTCAATGTATTTTTCTTTTGAAGAAAGTTTTGACACATTCGATCCAATGACCCTTGACACCCTACATGTTGAAACAAAAGCAGAGAAAGCCAAATTTCACTCATATCAGGTAACACTGATGCTTAAGTTGCTGACTGAGAAATTGTCATCAATGATTGTATCCAAGTAAAGCAATAAAAGCTACTTGGTTCAGATGAAAATATGGTTGGTGTCAGCAATATATATTTAATGGAGCTAGGAAAGCTTTTACCGGCAGTCTATTACAGAATTTACGGAATTCCTAAGGCCAGAATAGACCAGCGTTTTTAAATTTACATTTCTGCCAAGTTTATTGGCTCAAGAACTTGCATTGTAGGTTACAGTGGCTGTTTGAGATTCAAAAGCAAGATGAAATATCTGGTGCATATAAGAGTATATAAGTTTAAGTATTCACTATATATTGTAATACAACTATTTCACACTAAAACACAGGCACAATAAACAGGGGATGTAATTTTCTTTTATTTGTTTATTTGTCAGCAACAACTCCATCGCAAAATCTGACACAGTTAGATCTGTCGAGCAAATCATCTGTGTGCAGCTGCTATCTTCACAACTACCAAGAACTGGATTATGCATCATTTAGGCCAAGCAACCAGGGTGAGTACGAGCCAGGTTTGAAACCACCACATCGTGCTTGGCAGTGCAGCGCATGTTACTACATTGCCAGTCATTGAAACGATGACAGTTTTATGTCCGCTTGTTGAACTCACTGCCACAAGGTGGCGCCACCAGCACTGCCGCTGACTCCTGCCTTACCAATATTACTGTGTTCCATAAATGGTAATATGTGTAATACATGTATAAGCTAAAAGTGCAAGCTAAGAAACTGTATGATCGAATGACAGAACCACTATGGCCTGTCATTCTTCATCTGTAACACGTGTGCTGTGTTACAGATGAAGAATGACATACAGATCGATACTGGTGAATCTGTGTTACCAACAGTTGTGCAAAATATTTTCTTTGTTTGCTTCAATATACTGCTGTCATAAAGCACTATTGCAGGAGGGGACAGTGTAAGATAAAAAGATTGCTAATATCAAAACAAGATACAGTTACAAATACATTATTATATAAAAGGAATTCAACAGGTGATAAAGATTGGACATAACCATGTAAAGCATTCCAGTGGTTTATAATGTGGACAAAAAGAAAACTGCATTCAGATGCCTCGGTACAGTGAGAACAGGAGACATATTCAACTCATGATGGTGCCTTGTGGGTGTAGGTCTAGCAGGTGTGATGTAGTTGCTGAGTAGAGGACATTGTGGAGAGCTAATCAGAGAGGGGTACACCATTTTTAGATGATTACTTGTAATTTGTGGATTCCAGGTTTCATGTACCTCCATTTAAATACTTGAAGATCCTTGAATTTGGAAAAACAGATTCAGGGGCCCCTAAAATTCCTTGAAAAGTGGGTTTGGGAGTGACCTTTTAACATTCATAGTAATAAACTCAGCTTAGGAGCCATGCCATAGCCCATAGTCATTGTCTATTGGGAAACAATCCTAGATATTTTCTTTTGAAAGTGGTGCAAACGATTGCACTGTGACGTGCCCACAGCCACAAACCACCAACATGCTTGTTTAAATCACCGTTGCCATCGTGGAGCTAGACAAAGCCAGATGAAGCGATCAAGCCGTGCGACCATTTTGTTGTTTTGCTAATTGGTTGACGCCGAACCCACCACGATGCCATTTTTGAGTTCTAGGACCTAAAAGTGCTTGACGGAAAGTAAGTGTCAGCCATTTGGCTTTAACACGACGAGTGTCTTAATTTGGCTGAAGTCGGACACTATTAACAATCATACCAGAAATTTGTGCTCGACTGACATCAAAATGAGAAAATCAACATAGAAAAGCTACCTGAAGAGCTTGACGCGTGTGTCCAAGTCAGCAGCTGCTTAGCTGCAAGAAACTGCACCCAAGAAGAATGAGGTTTCACAATTTTTTCAGCGCATGTGTACAAATAAACTTTGTTTCCCCTTCCTTGAATATTGACCTTCGGCATCCTTGAAATCCTTGAATTGTCCTTGAATTTCGAGTCATATGGGCTGTACGAACCGCGGAATTCAAGAATGGCATGTGTTAAAATGTAACAAGCTTTCCCGTCGAACATTCAGTTTCACTGGACACTTTTAGGATGTTTTTCGAATTGCTCGAGGCGGTGTACCTGCGGTATGTTGACTACACTTCTGGCAGGCCGGGGAAACGCTCTCGTCTCGCGCATGCGGAACAGCCCAGCTAGTGTCGGCCCTGTGCAGCGCACCCGGCCGACTTAATACCTCATCGCATTTAATAGCAGCGCGACACGAATGCTTATCTCTCACGCCAGTGGCAAGTTCGTGCTGCACTGCGCGCGCCGCATAAACCTGCTCACGTAATATCGGAAGCGCGGTTACGCGATGGCCCCGCAAGCCGCCTGCTAAACATGGCGGGCACACATCCCGTCGACCCGGTCGCTGCGCCGTCCGTGTTTTTTCACGCTCCGTTGGGTGCCGGCAGATCGCAATTATAACGATCCCCATCTGTCGCCAAGGACGCTTGCGATGCGCGTCAAATAGCCCGTCGCACCGCGCGCGCTGCTTCTGTAGGCGCAGGGGTCTCGCACACATCAACGTTGCACACATATTAGCGAGTTCTTTATAGAGTGGCGGAATAGGTGCGATTGATCGGGCTCAAGTTTAGATTAGCATTAATAAGTTCAGGTTGTCAATGGCCGCTCTTACCGCAAGTGGATTGCGGTAAGAGCGGCCATTGTCAACCTAAACTCATTAATAAGCAAGCCTTTGTTACGCAAGGTAAGGCAAGATGGGTAACTACAAGAGGAAAAAATGAAATCAGGAAAGAAACAATTTACTATAACTCAAAGGGAAGCTCTTTAATTTACTTTTCGAAGCGAGATCAGGATGCCTTAGCCCACGCACTTATAAAGCGAGCTGTACTATAATGAAGAAGCGTGTGCTTGCTGTGGTATGGTATGGTATGGTAAAGCTTTATTTAGAGAGGGATGCCTCATCGACCTAGGGTAATGGAGTTGGGGAATTGGGAGATGAGGACAGGGCCAGCCACCGTGGAATGTCTCCCCGCATGGTTACACCATGTGAAGAATTCCCGATTCCGCAGCAAAGGCGAACAGCGCTCGCAGGACACTGTCGGCCTCCGCCGAGGGACGGATCCACTCTTCGAAGCTGGCCACTGGTGCTTTCGTCGGAGGGCGGCATACTTTGTGTAGGGAAACGATGGAGCATGTTCTATTAGAATGTGAAGATATCTGCCCAGCGGTCGATTTAGGCACCTCTGGCCTCTTTGAAGCCCTTGGGTTCAGCGAGAGCGGGGGAGAAAGTAAACATGTCCACAATAGAGATTAGTTAGAAGCTATTGAAAAATTGGTGGAAGAAAAGTAGGGAAACGACAAACAACGTACAAAAACAAAGTTCCCACCAAATAGGGGTTCAGAAAGTTTGGTAATGGAAACTGATAGTATTTTTATTCATTTTTTTAATGAAAGGTAGGACATTGTGCAATATAACAACGAGCTTGGTGGCGCAACCCACCGCCCCGTTCCAAAGGGGACGCTCCTAGCATCCACACATAAGGCGCCAGAACTGAAGACCAGAGCAACACCACTCTGGAGTTCCCATGCCAGCTGGCCGTGACGTCATTAAATCTGACATCTGCTTGGGTTAAAAGGAATCGAAGATTCAGCCTAACAAAATACGACATATTTTGAAATCTGTAGCATCGCACAGATGTCGATCAGTATCGGCGCTAAGGTTTCGGCGTGGGGAAAAAAAAGGGGGGGGGGGGGAGATGTCTGGCCATCATTTTCTCCCGCAATAAGCAGCCCTTTCGTGAAATATTAGATGAAAATACGGCTTGCGGATGATACTTTGCCAGTTTAAGCTCTAATGATAATGTTTCTCTCCACGTGGCACTACATATATATGAAGTTATTTAACCTACATTCGTAAATTATACTTCTGGATCGAACTCGCGGAAGATATCTTTTCCCGTGCGTTGAGTTGATTTCCAAGGAAGGCGAAAAAAATTGTAGTTTCGTCCGAAGGGCGAAGCACTTTGGCTGTAAGCGCGACACAGTACGCAAGGCAACTCTGCATGCAGCTTGAAGAAACAACGCCCAGGCAGCTGACAGGCGTCTCACAACGCTGGAGTGGTAAGCAGCGCCGCCAGTGGCGTTGCAGGCGTCGCACGGTGGACGAGATGCGACCAACAGGAAACTTAGACAGTGCCCAGTGACGTTTATTGCTCAGACCCTAGCGTGAACGCAGCACCTCAGAAGGAACGCCACATAGCGTGCTTTTTACATTGCACATGCGCGCAAACTCTCCCGCCAGAAGTTGTAGTTTTCCTTTTGGATGCGCAGTAGAGGCTGATTGCGCGGAGCGTCGGCCGTGCGCCCGCTTCGCTTCGTCTTGTGCTTAGCCAAACAAAATTGGGAGGACGCTTAAGCTTCGCCTTTTTAAGAGTGGAACGCGATAGCATTAAAAGATCCCTGACTGCTTCTCACGCTTCCCCACAACTGCAGCTTAAGCAACCGTAGTGGTTAGCGGGAAACACTGGCGGCGAACGCTATACACGAAGGCGAGCTTTCTGGTAGAAACGCGGCCTCTTGCGTGGGGCAATCCCGGAGATATTGCACAGCCGCGCCAAAAAAATTGCATAATTTTCAGGTTTTCGTTTTTGTTTCCTACTTTTAATATTTCAGTCTGAGCAGATTTAACATAAAAAGCATGCGCTGTGGGTTGTTTGTTTCATGACATTTATTTGTGGATTGTCATTCTCAAAATTCTGAGGAATAGCTTTGCCAAGAATGCAAGACAAGGTATGAGCAACATTAATGATAGAATGGTGTGACATACCTAGATATATTTTGGAGGGCCTGCGTGGTTGGGTATGATTTTCTCGGACGTGGGCGCCAATGCCGACGCCGACGCCGGATTTTCTGCGACACGGGGCCCTTAACGCTGTCGCGTTAAAACTCCGCGTATCTGGAGACCCTCTAAACCTCCGCACGCGAGCTGCGCCGTCGATAGTGTGACAGCACGGCGACGGCGGCGGCACCTGCGTCGGAAATGCGCCTCGAGCGTTCGTGTAATTTGCTATCTCAATAAAATGATTGCCCCATTGCCTTCATTAAGGAACCAAAAAGTCAACCTACCGAGCTTTGTTTTAAAATCCATGTCAGCGGGCAGAAACGGGCCAAATACGCGAAAAATACCTAGTCGTGCCGTAACATTGACGTACACTGGCGCTACGGATTACCGCGCGAAATTCAACACGGTCGCATGTACCGCCGAATGTTCGAAATAGAGTTATGCAATAACAGATAACCAGTTTACAATGGTTTACCTCGCTAGTGTGCCTTCATAAAGTGATGTGTATACTAGATACGGCGGCTATATGAGAGACACCTTAGTGGAGGCTTCGGAATAATTCTGAACACCCAGGCACCGTTTAACGATCGAGCCAGAACGCGACGCTGTGCACGCTTTCTCGCATTACGCTCTCATTGGAATGCAGTCGTTGTCGCTGGGAATTGAACCTGGGGCGTATTGGCTGTACTGGTGAAAGCAGTTCTACTGGTGGCATGCAGTATTTCCTGGCCCTGGGAATCAAAATTTACGATTAGAAGTTCGATCATATTGCAGGTATTTAGTATACAAGAGGAGGTCTCCCATAGTCAAAGGCTGTATCAGGACCTCTGGTGAAAAAAAAAAAAAAAAAAAAAAAAAAAAAAAAAAAAAAATTATGGCAGTAATAACTCAAAGCAACAGTAGCACATCGATAAGGTTGTACACAGAAAAAAGAAGGAAAAAAAAAAACGTTACCAGAGCAAAATACAGAATTTACTACGAAGAATAACAAGGTTTTAACATATCTCATGGTAGCAAGGCAAATCACAGCGTAACAGAAAAATTGTATGGATTAGACAAGGATTTATTCGCATTGTTACAAAAACATTTGCGTTAATCTGTCCATAATAAACGAATTTTAGTTCTCTTTTAAGTTGATATAAAGACCTTGCGTTTCTCATTTTCAGTGGTAGCGGGTTCCATATTGATATGGAAGTCTGTTTAGCGTAGTTATAGTGCGGACTCTCGCTAAATGAAAATTGTTATTCAATGCGGATCTGGTATCTGAAAAAAGAAAAAAAAAAACGCACAGGGCTAAAGACGTCGTTGTTGTTGTTGGAACCTCGAAACACGGTTCCTTACGAGGGTTAGTGACCAAAAAAAAAAAAAAAAAGCACCGTGATCGGCACCCCTATATAGCAGCGTAACCTTGCGAACGCTGTACAGTTAACTAATAGAGAGCTGCTGCGACGGACCTTTGGCTGGCACCCGATTCACAGGCACGATGTCACAACAGGTTTCGTGTCGACAAAGTTAAATCAAGATTACTAGTCGGATGTGCTAGGTACAATTATGCGGAAGGAGGAGAAAAGGAGGAGAAAAGGCGGCAGGAAAGAAGAAAATTATTCTGTTCTTTTTTTTTTTCTTTTCTTTTTCGGATAAACATTTATCTTAGTAATGGGAGACCACATCTAAGAAAACTAAAATTTAGACGCATAACTCCACAGGGGACGTTTGATGTCACCTCGCTCTCCCGAATAAGTTCGTGTTCCACGAAAATTGCAAGTGCCGAAATTAATCGAAGTGTATTAGGGATGACGATTCGGTGTACTTGAGAAATAAAAGGAGTTTAAATCAGTGTGCCTGTAATAAAAGAAAATTATAAAGAGACGTGTTGCTCTGGACGTCGTACTACTTTTTTCTTCGCAAAAGAACAGGTACAAAAAAAAAAGGAACCATTCTTGCTGCGTTTATATCGCTGATATATAGCTGACATGGTTACGCCAGCGGATAAGTGGAACGCGGTCGTGCCCTGACCCGGTTTTGGTCTCGCTTGCCATCCGGCCATAATCTTTCGTGGTTGTTTCCAATTACGACGCTGTTTTCTACTACGCTGGTTGTGCTTAATACGACCCATGGACCGAAGATTTTATTTGTCTAAATAGGGATACATTAAAACGTGACTGCCTCTAAGGCTCTGATAAAAAGTTAATTCGTTTTTTTTTTGTTGTTGTTGTTAATTAGTCTTCCGATACTCTCGTTTCACCGGCCTTTGTCTTCAAGCACGGAGAAAATTTACTTGTACGCTAGTCATGCCCTCCGTGTATCATGCCCCAGGGCAACCTTTTCAATAATAAAAAAGAAAACTAAAAGGTACGGCATCTCCTTTTAAGCTACGTTTATATCAACTCGATGAAATGAGGAAATTGGCAGGCGCAAGCTGGGAATCAGCTAGCGCAAGGCAGGGGTAATTGGAGATCGCAGGGAGAGGCCTTCGTCCTGCAGTGGACATAAATATAGGCTGATGATAATGATGATATCAACTCGACAAAGATGGGTCGAGTCAGCTCGTCGGGCCGCGGCCTCCCCAATTCATTTCTGTTCTGACCAATTAGGACTCGGGTCGCCTAAAAATTATTAACCTCTGTTGTGCAGTTGTACGATGCGGGATATTGACGGCAGACGCGGGATGGAGCGGCGAGCAGCACTAGGACAAAAGAAACACGATAGAAAAGAAAGATGCGGGTTCCGGGAAGCGAGCCAACCAGTGACAAAAGCCGGGGGGGGGGGGGGGGGGGGGAGGACAGAGGACCGGAAGTAACTCTCGCACACGCAACGGCCCGGCGCAAAGCTATATCCCGCGTTGCTGCGGTTTGTGTGCAATCTTGTAGTTTTGTGTGCTGCCAAGTATAGTTCTTTTTTGTTTGTTTGTTTTATATTTGTTTTGCTCTATATGCTATCGGTGTCTTATGCAAGGATGTCGTTCAAGGTTGACCAGCAGGGCCTGCTATATTTACGAGGGAAATGAAGAGCGCTGCGGTCATGAAACTAGGTCAGTTTTTTTTTTCTTCTGAGGGCCCTTCGTGCATGTCCTGGTGCCATTGCTATGAGAGAGTTTTCTTTTTCTGTCCGTATGCACTCGACTCCCGTCAATTCGACCTCGGTTAATTCGACTTTTCGCTTAATTCGAACGCCTTACTCCCGTCAATTCGAACTCGGTTAATTCGAGTTCTCGCTTAATTCGAACGCCCGAGAAGTCCTGGCAAAAGCTATATACATTGATATGGAAGGAAAACACGTTCACATCGAACTCGAAAGCACGCCGCTTCGGTTAATTCGACCCCCAGCAGTGCTCCTCACGCGCGCAGTGACTACTAAAAGCTTGAAAAAAGAATTTCAGCAGACACTGCTACGCCTTCCCTATGCTTAAAGCTGTTTTATTTAAAATTATTTTTACATTCTAGAGGCCGACAGCTCCTCCAGCCCATGAAGCCATTCGCTCCTGCTTTAAACGTGCCATATCTCTTCGCCTCACGATGGTTGCGTCACCATTACAAGAGCAAGAAACAAAATTACACTACAGACTACTTCAAGTCATGAAAACAAAAAGATTTGGATTAATTTATTTTGCCGCAGTTTGCTAATTTGACCTTTCGGATAATTCGATCAAAATTTGCTATCCCTAAGGGTCGAATGAACCGGAGTCGACTGGATATTTTATTTATTTATTTATTTATTTATTTATTTATTTATTTATTTATTTATTTATTTATTTATTTATTTATTTATTTATTACACACTGCTAGCCTGGGTACCAGGCCTTAAGCAGGAGTGGGCATACACAATTTACGATAGCAAAAAGTTACAACATATAAGATCACAGAGACAGTGAAAAATCTTCTTAGTTAATTACTTGACGGCAGATGTTGCAATTTACGAATTGTAGCCGGTGACTTTTCAAGACGTATCCATTCGAAATGAATTTACAGGATTACACCAGTTTCGAGATATCAGTTCCCAAAAATGGGAGTGAAATACATGGGCGTTCCAATTACTTTTGTGTTTCAATGCATAAAAGAGCGTTTTGTTAAAAAAAGTAATTAAGTCATTATCATTAAGACATCGCTCGGCCAGACCGGGCGATGGCTTAATGATAGGCTACGTACGTGAGCATAATAGCTATGTGAACTAAGAGCAGGCCGGTGGTTTTCTTGCACAGCACTGCAAGCATTGCCCCAGCCGGCCCATCTTTGACGATACGGTGATTCTAAGAAAAAGCCTAAACGAGATGACCAGGCTTATCATTGAAGCATATCACATCGCCACCTTCGGTGGGTCTTGTATCAGCAACCTGTCCATCTCATTATCAGGAAAAGAGGTGGAATTTATGCGCATGGCATGATGTTTACACCGGAGCTGTTAGAACCTCGCTGTAATGATCATTCCGTCGTCCGCAGCTTCGCCGAGCTGGGTGAGAGAGACCTGAGAGAGAGTGAAAGCAGAGTATAAAAATAGCATCGGGCTGCATAGCGGATGCGAGGTGGAGAGGAGGAGTGAGGAGACGGTAGTGGGGCGCGTAGAGCTGCTGCCGACGCCGACCGCGTTTCCCCGCGTTCGCGCCGAACGCGCCCGGTGTCCGTGACTGCAGCCGATGCCTCTGGCGGCGGCTCGGCAGGTTTCGGCCAGAGAACTGGACACTCGTCGCTTCCGAAAGACTGAATCGAGAGCTAGGGGAGTTCGCAGAATATCGCGAACATTTTGCAGAGTTCATTTAGCAATTACCTAACCATATCGCCTGTTAATCTGTTTGTATAATCTTAGTGTTTGTTCTTTTGTTCGTGCTAAAATCTTGCACCCACTCCTGCTATTTCTCGAAATAGAGACAGCAGTATTTGTAAATAAAATAAGAAATCCTCAGTGCCAGGAACCAGAGGAGACTGGAAGATCATGGGTTGCGGGTGCTCAGGAACTTTCACAACATGCAACGACTTGAGGCTAACGGTGCTAATGGGCACTTGCTTCGGCGCTCCTCTGTCTCGCAGTGGGAAAAGTTAGACTAAGTGTGTTGTTTGCCACTACTTTACTAGGCTTTCCCCAGCTCCGCTGGTCTCTGGTGTTTGCGATAGCAGAGCCACGCATAGTTTCTTTTTTCGTTTTTATCACTTATTTCCCCTTCTATGGCGAGAGGTGCGATCAGGTTGCTCGGAGCACGTGTTCTATTGCAGACGAGAGCGTAGTATATATGTATGCTGCGATCCCGCAATAAAAACTCACCGCATATCCACGATGTGAATGATGATAAGTGGGCGAAGCACCGGGGGATCATTCGGGTAAACCAGAGCTACGGACGAGAGAGAAAGAGAGCGCGCGTCGGGAACGAATGCTCTTGTGCACCGCAGCGCCCCTAGCTACGGATGAGAGAGAGAGAGAGAGCGTCGGGAACGAGAGAGAAAGAGCAAAATGCCGCAGCATCAATTGCGGTAGCAAATTAGTAGATAGCTATTCGGAGTAGGGATATTAGTTTTATCGGCTGCATAAACTCGGACACATTCGCTTACTAACTGAATTAACAAGCGTGGCGTCAGCGAGCACAAGCAAACATGAATAGATCACACTGAATGACCGCAGACAACGACTGTCAAAACGCTGGTAGTAAGCGCAGCCGCCGCAGCGGGCGAAGGTTCGTGCGGTCTATCGCTTCAACCGAAATTGAGCGGCGAATGCGCAGCGCATACAAAGGTCAGAGCCGTGTGGAGATAAGAGACGGTGCGGGCGACCGCCACAGCCGGGCAAAGTACAAACGCAGTTGTTGTCTAGCAAAAATAAACACTCAACCGTCAAATATACATATCCAGCCTCTTAAAAGCTGTCATGATTTCTTGCCAAAGTAGAAGCTGCCCCCCCTCCCTACCGCGCTGCCTTCCCGCTTTCTTGCCGTCGCGTGGGATATTGAGTGGCCAGTTCCCCTTGCGCCCGGTTGCAAGATACGCATTTCGTGCCGGAGCACAGCGTCGCCCCTAGTCCCTCCCTTCCCCACGGCCTTGCGCGCGACGGTCGCGTTTGCTTTCCGCCGTGCGTTCGCTCTCCGTGATAGCGCGTGGGGGAATACGGCGTGCGACGACGATTTTATCGCCCTTGGACTTTATAGGGAACCTCACGGCGACGACGACGGCGACGCCGAGGGCAGAAATCCGGTTGAAGTGTCCATATTGCTCTGGCAATAAAACGAACGCATTCGGGTAAGCCAGGGCTACGGACGAGAGAGAAAGAGAGCGTGCGTCGGGAACGAACGCTCTTGTGCACTCTTGTGCACCGCAGCGCATGGCGTCAGCGCGCACAAGCAAACATGAATAGATCACATCCACTCGATGACCACAGACAACACTGTCAAAGCGCTGGCGGGAGCAAGCATCATGAAAAAAATCACCGCCCAAGCACTCCGTACAGATGGTTAACCAGCGAAGCTGAAACGTGCGGCCCCGCTAACGCGTTCGCCGGGGCCAACAACGCCCGCTTTCGGCGGGAGTTTCTAGAGCGGCACTTTGGCTTCGGCTGCGACAAAACGTCCACGTTGAAATCGCGAAGTGGAACGCAAGCGCCAATGGCGGGCGGATGCTGCTAACCACCGTACGCCGACCCAGCTCGAGATATCGAACGCATGCGACAACGGCGAGCCAAGGAGGCGGCGTTGCGGGCAGAGCAGGCGCGCGTGCGTGGGTACGACGCAGAGAACGACGTCACTAACGGCGCTGCCAATGGCGCGCGCGCTTGGGTGCGACGTAGAGAACGACGTAACTGACGGCGCAGCCAATGGAGACGTTTAGCGAAACATGGGACGAACGGTTTTTCGTTTCGCCTAGCCATATACAGCTTTCGCTGTAAAACTCCCGATACAGCTAGCTTTCTGCTGCTCAGTACGTGCTACATAAAAGTGTTTTTTTCCGAGTGTGAAAGAAGCCCGCAAATACTCGCAGAATTGGCTGGCGTTTCGAAGCTGAAGAACTGATATAATGGCTTTATACAGAGGCGGTCCGTCCCGCACGCTACCCCAGTATCCTAAATACATCTGCAGTGTCCCTGACAGTCTACATGACTTTCAACAAAATATTTCGTAAGATCATGAAAAAATTTCTAGTGAACTAGCAGTTCCAAGAGATGCTTCAACCGCAGCACGTGATATTTAATCTACTTTTTAAATGGACAATCCCGAAAGCACATGCAGCCGAAAAAAGGGGACAGCACAGCTGCGGGCGGCCTGCGCCTGTAGTGTTCGGTTTAGGATGCCTGCATGGGGAGGATTAGCAACGCAGGTATACCCTAGATTATACGCGTGTATACATACAGTATATATACCGGATGTTCAAAATTAATCTTTACGAAATTCTTAAAAATCGCCCGTGGCAGGTAGCATAATTCTTATCTTTGAGCTGGAATATTCGAAGAGACGGGCATTAGTAGCACGAGAAATCGAAACACATATTCTACTAATTAACAAAGATTGACTAATGAACTTCTTAGTTAATTACTTTACGACACGTATTGCAATTTACGAATTGTAGCCGGTGAGTTTGCAAGACGCATCCACTTGAAATGAATTTCCAGGATGCCACCAGTTTCGAGACATTATTTCTCAAAGTGTGGGCCGGACGAAATACACGGGCGTTCCAATTACTTTTGCGCTTCAATGTATAAAACAGCATTTTGGTAAAAAAGTAATTGCGGAACAACAGTGCATTTTTACGGCGAGTTTGATGGCGCATATCTCTAAACTGGTGTCATTCTGGAAGTTCATTCCAAGTGGAGACGCCTGACAAGCTCACCGGCTACAATTCGTAAATTGCAATATGCGTCGTAAAGTAATTGACTAAGAAGTTAATTAATGAATTTTTGTTAATTAGTTGAATATGTTTTTCGATTTCTCGTGCTTCTAATGTCCGCCTCTTCGAATAACCAAGCTCAACGATAAGAAATATGCTACCTGCCACAGGAGATTTAAAAAAATTCCGTAAAGCTTACTTTTGAACACCCTGTATATAATAATAATAATAATAATAATAATAATAATAATAATAATAATAATAATAATAATAATAATAATAATAATAATAATAATAATAATAATATGTTTATTTGCCATCATACATTTGAGACGAGGAGGACGGAGGGAAAAGAGCTGCTCACATGCAGATTGACCAGCCCACAGCTCCTGATTAGTTTATTTTGGCAGAAGCAGCACATCAACGCATAAATGTATACACAAAATTGGCAGAATAAGTGAAATGTAAAAAAAAAAAAACAGGGTAATGATGGTGTCTTGAACAAAAACAGATTCTGTTGACAATACAAACCACGGGACAGCATGAAATCACATCGAAAGGAAGTATGCAAAATTAAGCACTGTACGTAATGCGGAGATTCTGATAAAAACAAGACAATAAATCAAAGCCATCTAATTCGTAGGCGTTCAAAAGACAGGTTAGCGTGTAAGATAAACGCTGTTGTCCGGTATTAAGACGAGGAGTACGAACTAACCAGCTTTCTGCATATCTAGTTGGGTAGCATGGTAATTTATTTTCCAAATTTGCAAGAATTTAAATAAATAAATTATGGGGTTTTACATGCCGAAACCACGATCTGATTATGAGGCACGCCGTGGTGGGGGACTCCGGAATAATTTGGACCACCTAGGGTTCTTTAACGTGCACCTAAATCTAAGTACACGGGTGTTTTCGCATTTCGCCCCCATCGAAATGCGGCCGCCGTGGCCGGGATTCGATCCCGCGACCTCGTGCTCAGCAGCCCAATTGCACGAATTTGTAGACTACTGAGGTTTTCTCTTATCTCTGTTTTGAACTTCACGCTCAGTCTGTATTTATACAAGTTGTGTATACTGATTACTCTGGAACTGAGAAAAAGTTGAGCTGTGTATAGGATCGGTATGGTGCATTATAAACATGACGAATGTATTTTTTCTGTATAAGATGAATGCGTTGCAAGCTAGAGGGAGCTGAGTTTCCCCATACTAGTTAGCAGTAGTTGAGGCAGTAGTTCTGTGTTTTTTATAAATGACTAAGTCATCAGGCGCTCGCGTGCTAAGAAATCGTTGGTAAAGTTGGCCCCTTATTTTCATTTCATGCCTTATAATTCCGTTGTTGCCCATGGCTTCCGTATTTTACGACTTGTGCGGCGAGACTTTAAAGGAAAATGAGAGCAATACAATTTCTTAAATTGATCAAGAAACACATTATACCCTTCATTTGCGTCGGTTAACTGGCTTTCATTCGTCCAGTCAACCTTTAGTACCTCCTCGCGGAACCTGTCAAGCGTAGGACCTGTTATTATCCGATGGTATATTTCATCATTATTGTTTGTCTGTAGTCTACTACCGTTAATACAGAGGAACACAGGCAGGTGGTCGTTTATATGATACGATATAACGCCAGATTTTGCTGTACTTAGTTGTGAGTTCGTAATAAGGTCTAACACTGAACTGGACTCAACAGTGCTTCTAGTGGGTTCAGTGATTACATTGCTGAAACCATATATATGAACAAGAACAAAGGGAACCGAGGAGCCCGATTTAGTATTAATAATATCATAAGAAGCCAACAAGCATAGACGCCAAGGACCATGCACATAGGGGAAATTACGTGTACTTACTTACTAATTGAAATAAACAAATGATAAATTAATGGAAATGAGAGTGGATGAAAAAACAACTTGCCGCAGGTGGGGAGCGATCCCATGTCTTCGCATCACGCGTGCGATGTTCTTAGCATTGAGCTACCGCGGCGCCCTTTTCCCATCCACTTTCCACACCTTCAGGTAGCATATGTGGGTTTATTCACCAGTTGCCTTCACCCAAAAAGCTCACGTACGAAAGTGACCCAGCCTCTCACCGCGGCGTGTGCCCTTCAAAGAGACACTACGGAGCAATTTTGGTCTCACAGGGGTGCACATTCAATCACGATTGAGCGCGTTCGCCATCAGCTTTCTATCGCGATCGGCAGTGGTCGCTGCTGCGTGGTGTCCAACAATACGGATCGAGTTGGGCGAGCTCTACTGCACCTGGTGTCGTCAAATCTGCCTCGATCAAGAAGCTCGACCGCGTTGCACTGATGGCGATTGACTGGATCTGGGTTGATCAGTATACAGTGGCGATCAAAAGCGTCCGTGTGGTCGGACTGGAACCTGCGATGTCGCCTGAAGCATACAGTTTCCTACAAGAATATCACTACGCAGGGAACTGTACCGTTTGTGTCTACGGCCGCTGGAACCAAGGCGGTTCAGCCATCATAGGAATGATGGTTAGCATACGGATATGCCCGAAATTTGTCATTCCGACTTCAGACGGTTTCGTGTCTTTGCGAACTGAGCGTTTTCAAGAGAATGCTGCGTCGTAAATTCCACAACTTCGCGGTGATTATTACACGTGCGCGTGCAGAGTCCTATCGCGATTCTGCGTTTAGAAAAACAAGCTTTGCTTCGAAATTTAGGCCAATGCAGCTTAGATGAACCGCAGTAGACAAAGCCTCAAGAACGCCTGAAACCACAAGCCCGAGGTTCAGACGAATACATGCAATAAGCGCCATTCCCCCGGTGATAATCATGATCATTTATTGGCATCCCCTTTGAAACGGGGCTGTAGCCTGCTTGAGTTACCCAGGTATGCTGTACATGCATTTCATTGTAGCATTTTTGTATAAATGTTTTTTTTTCTCTTCCTGAAAACTTGTCTACGTATACCTTGTACCGCTATACCTATGCCGGTAACGGATCCGGTCGTATCGACCTATTCCTTGCATTTTTTTTCCATTACTCTAAACGTCCCTCGCTCTTACCTCAACGATTGCAGCGCCAGAGTTCCCCCTAGTGTTATTAGTAGGAAACTCTATAGACTGAGCGTGGCCCCCGAGATCAGCGAGCGTCGCCCGTTCTCCGAGGCGATAGAGTGAAGTATATAACGGCCCCGGAAATGCTACCGCATTTGGCAGCCGTGTACGCCCAACACCATTATGTACTATGCAATACCTGCGTTTTTTTTTTCCCGCGGCCCTCACTGCTTCCGCAGCAGCTGACGCGTGAGTGCGGAAAACAGGCCACCGCGACAGCCGTTTCGCTGAGCGAGAGGCTCACATTATGCGCATCATCACGCGATTCGCAGAAGCAGCTTTATGATGGCGCTGCGCCCAGAGACCCTCGCGTAATGATCGGTGCATGCATAAACCGTACACAATGTGTTACGTCAGGTCGATATATACGCGGGGGCAACGCACTCCCGCCAAGAGCGCTGCATATGGGATTGGTCGCAAGGAGCACGACCCCGTGTCGTTCAAGCTCGTGTCTGCGACTACCCCATATTACGAAATCAATTCATACCAGGAAATATACGGGATTCTACACAAAGTGATATTTTCGGCTGGCCACTATTCGTATTATAGCATGCGACGCACTTTCTATAGATTTCGAATATTCGATTGTGCTTAAATAATGAGAAAACTATGCATGCATGTGATAAAACATATACATGCAGAAAGCGTTCCCGGGTTCAAAGGCGGCAGCCTTTGTGCGACCATGATCTTTACGAACCCCCCGTTGCGGGGCCCTCCCGATTAATGTTGATCACCTGTGGTCCTTTAGTTGCGTGCATCCGAAACCCGGTACCCGAGCGCTCTTCGCATTCTACACCCGTACGTCGGACGTGGTCGCCATGGTCGATGATCAACCTGCATGCGGCCTAGATCTCATAAGCAGAACGCCGTATCCTCTGATCCACCGTGGCAAGTAATGAATGAATTAATGAATTAGTTGACTGACGTGTTTTGATGCTGTTGAGAGTAAACAGTCTGAACAAAACAATAAACGACGCGAGTCGCAGCTAGAGTGTAACTTACATTTACGAGCACTCCGAATGCATGTAATATGATCATATTGGATCGATTTTATTCTTTTTTCTTAGTTAATAAATAAATAGTTCTAAGGGTTAGTGGAAGCGTAGTCATCATTATCAGCCTATTTTGATTCCCACTGCAGGACGAAGGCCTCTCCCAGCGATGTCCAATTATACCCCTTAAGCGTGCAAATTTCATATCATCACAGGTGCACCACCTCTGCCGTCCTCAACTGTGCTTCCCTTCTCTTGGTACCCATTCTGCAACTCTAATGAATCATTGCTCTATGCACGGCATGTACTATCTGCCCCATGGACTATTGCCCTATGGCCTATCCTTGCCTAAGGCCTATATGGTCTATGCCTTATGGACTATCTGCCCTATCGACTATTAATGGAGTCCTTCCTCGTAATGAGAGGTAGAATATCGGCTACCCCCGTTTGCTCTGTATTCCACACCCCTGTCTTCCTGTCACATAACGTTATGCCTAACATTTTTCGTTCCAAAGCTCGTTGCGCTGTCCTTAATTTCTTCTAACACCTCTTCGAAAACCTCCAAGTTTCTTCCCCATGTGTTAGCACCAGTAGCAGAAGCAACGCTGAGCAAAAATAAATACTTCGCCGCAATCAAAGCTTTCTTTTCTAGGCCTGAAACAGGCCACGTATACGATGCAAGTCATCATCATCATCATCATCATCAGCCTATATTTTATGTCCACTGCAGGACGAAGGCCTCTCCCTGCGATCTCCAATTACCCCTGTCTTGCGCTAGCGTATTCCAACTTGCGCCTGCAAATTTCCTAACTTCATCATCCCATCTGGTTTTCTGCCGACCTCGACTGCGCTTCCCTTCGCTTGGTATCCATTCTGTAACCCTAATGGTCCACCGGTTATCCATCCTACGCATTACATGGCCTGCCCAGCTCCATTTCTTCCGCTTAATGTCAACGAGAATATCTGCTATCCCCATTTGTTCTCTGATCCACACCGCTCTCTTCCTGTTTCTTAACGTTAGTCCTAAGATTTTTCGTTCCATCGCTCTTTTTGCGGTCCTTAACTTGTTCTCGAGCTTCTTTGTTAACCGATATACGATGCGAGTAAAGTGTTCCAAATTAAGTGACATAGGTGGTTGTGCGTCTCCGTGCAACTACAGAAGAGTCTTCTCAGCTCGTTTATCTGTTAGTTTCCCGCAGCAATCATGAGTGCCTTCAATAAATGCGATGAAAGAAAAAAAAAATTGTGGTGGGGACCAGTAGCTATGATGACGTCCTGACGCTAAGCACGAGGCCAGGCGTTCGATTCGATGACGCGACGGCCTCAGTTCGGTGGGGGCCACGGTGTAAGATATAAGAGTATATATCTTACACCGTGGTGGGGGCTTAATGCAAGAACGCTCGTGTATACTTAGGTTTAGGTGAACACTGTATACAACTACCCAGGTGGTCAAAATTGATCCTGAGCACTCCACAACGGCGTCCCTCACTGCACCACTTCAAGACGCGTCTTTTTTTTTTTTTTTTTTTTTTTTAATGGTTACCCAGCGCATCAGCTCGCCGCCTCCATCTGTACTCTGTCGGACGGTTTCTAAATAAACATAAAGACTTTCCTACATTCACTCGACAGTGAATTAACGAGTGAATGAATTAATTTTATCGGCATTAGCCAGAGTACGCTGAGATTGTTCCATCACTGCAGCTATTTCGACCCAAGTAGCATTATACGAAGTGGTCGTTGCCCCCGCTTATGTCGATATCGATCGATTTCTTGGAAAGCTTTACTCACTCATCACATTCGCTTCCGGCGTCACGTTCAGGTTTCGGACGGTTCAGTGCCGTCCCATATACTGTATGGATATCTGATGATTGTTAGTTGACCACACAGATCTGTAGCAATTTTTTCGAAATATCCAGTTATTTCACGTCCTTGTGGGCGATGAAATTCTAGTGTCCTGGTGTATAATTATTGGCTTATATATTATGACGTATTGGAAACGTTAGGAACAACTACATACCGTCGTCCTCCACACACCAGTTGAACTTATTGCTTCAACAAAGGGGTGACGTGTGGTGCTGTCAATGCTCACAGCAATTAGGAAGTTGGCTAATTCACGCGCAAAGGAGTCATCTGCATTTAAAAAAGAGAAATAGCACTTCGCACATAGCATTGTTGACGATAAATTGAGATTACGCCTTTACCCATCCAACACACGAACGCACGCACGCACATACACATACACACAGGTCACCGTTCTGTAACCGTGATTGCACAACAGCATGGCAGCGGCCACACCAAGCTCCAACCTTGTGACTTGCTCTACATCGTTACAGCAAGAAATAAATAGTAAAGTCTGCCTTTGCCTAGTCCCATCTTGCGCGCAGGACAAAATATCGGCGATGTTTGTTGAGGTCAGCTATGTGTTTTGACGTCACCAGGCCTATATCACGCAGCCATAAAAGTGGTTTGATTTCCACCTAACAGATGACGCTGCAACATTAGCGTCGATGATGCGATGGCGATACGAAACGCTGTAAAAGATTAACACTGCAATAATTCGATGAGATACACGCAATAACGGCATGCTGAAACGTTGATCTGAAACGGCAGCGCACGCGCAGTGGGTTGCCTGAAAGATCACGGTATAGCATAACTCATGTCACGTGAAGCTAAGAATATCTAATAATAGACGAGCTCTAACAATGGCAGTCAGGTTTTGTTGTCGCAATAAAGCCCGGCACGTGTCATTATATCGCAGTATTTCATTTCATTTCAGTATAGTCTACTCGCTGTGTTAACATGACCTTTTGCTGCACTGCTGGAACACTGGAACGACGAGTCGATGACGCCAATAACATGTCACGATTGGGGAAGCGCCGTTGTTCACGCTAAGCAGACAGAGAAGGCCAGCTAAGGATTTCCTTTTTTTTTCTTTTTTTTTTTCTTTTTGCGCGTGCTACGTGAGGCCGTCATCTCGATGACCAGTGAAGCGAACAGCCGCTCGCTGTGGTTTTTCGGGTCATCGGTCGCCGCTACAGTTTTCGCAGAGCGGCTCCATATCGATCTATATCAATGAGATCGAGGATCCTGTGTGGCTTTATAGGACGACAGGCAATTGCTTACGAAAGCCGCGTAGCTGTGATATCTGTGGCACGCGAACTAAAGCAGATCTATTTACTTAATAGCTAACTGTTATTTGGGTGTACATATAGCCTTCTTACTACCTACCTCCTCCTTTATAGGCACCCTGCAGATGTAACTCAATTATGATGATGATTTAATGGCATCCCCTTTGAAATGGGAGGTGACAAATTGTCACCTAGCCTGCTTGATGTAATAAGATATGTTATACATGTTTTTAAGTAGCATTTTTATGCATCTCCTTAATATATTATATTTTTTCCCTTCCAGACTAACCTTGCGTGTACCTATGACTGTAACAGATCCGGTCGTATCAATCTCTTCCCTGCTTTTTTTTCCAGCAATATTCTAAACGTCTCTCGCTTATCTCGACTGCTGACTGGTTGATGTTTCCGTCCACTTTAAATCCAAGCGCTTCTGGAAGGTGTACGTTACCTACGGTTCTCACTGGGTGAATCACTTCGCATTCCATTAGGATGTGCTGAGTGGTCTCCGGATCTTTGCTGCAGCATACACATGCCTCATCTAGTTCCCAACATTTGCTCCAGTATGTTTTTGTCCTTAGGCAACCAGCTCGAGCCTGCCTCCTTTGTTATCCTTGCCTCGAGCAAGGCACTGCCTCCTTTGTTATCGTACAGATTTTACGTTCTAATTTCTTTCTTCCCATTCTTGTAAATCTCCATGGTCCTTTTTTGTTTCCATTCTTTGCATCCAATCCACTGTCTCTGTTTCCCTCACTGTGTTTATGATGACTCCTGGTTGTCTACTTACACTTTCAACTACCCTGTACTTGGTTGTCAACTTTCTTGACCTCTTCCCCCATTCTGTGTCCACGCTTTTCAGGTACAGACACTTGTGCACCTTAGCCGCCCATTTTTTTATCCATGTTCGGGAGTTTTTCTTCAAAACTAATTTTTCTCTGTGCTTCTCTGACTTGTGAAGAGGCCCAACCTACGTCACCCTGCACTGCCTCATTCGTGGTTTTACCGTGGGCTCTCAAAGCCAACCGGCCTACCGATCTTTGGTTAACTTCCAACCCCGACAAGATATCCTATTTTAAGCACAGAATTACATTTGCGAACGTTAGCGCTGGTACGTACCATTACCCCTTTCCAGATTCCACGCACCACCTCATACTTATTGTGGTCCCACGGTGCTCTATGTTTCATTATTGCTGCATTCCGCCTCCCCTTTATTTTAAGATTATCTTGGTGGGTGCTTGAGTAAGTATTTCCTTCATTTATGTATACTCCGAGGTACTTAATATTGCTTGGCTATGGGTATGACTTGCTGTTTTATGGAAACCACATAATTACTCTTCTATTCATTAAAGATCACGATTCCCGATTTCTATGTGCTAAACTCGAGGCCTAGATTTGTCGCTGCGTTGCCACATATATTCTCAAGTGTCTGCAAATCTCTCGTATTATCCGCTGGTAGCACTATGTCGTCCGCATACATCAATCCAGGGACCTTTTGTTGCATAATTTGTCCATTATGCACGTAGGATAAATCAAACCCTAATTCGCTGTTTTCCAGTCGTCTTTCTATACCCTTAACGTAAAGCGCGAACAACAATGGAGATAGAGGGCATCCTTGCTTCAGTCCTTGGTGAATTCCCGCTACTTCATTACGTTTTCGACCATCCCATACAACTTGTACTCGGTTGTCTCTATATATTTCCCTCAACAGCTCCACGAAATCGTCATCTATGCATTCGTGCTTAAGAATATCCCAGTTGCAGCTCCGAGTGCTCTTATATGATTCCAGAATCTTTTGGGGGCCCTGTACGGAGCGGCAGGCGAGGAGGACATTGAGGCACCCTACTCTGGGGGTTGCAACAATGGAATCTGGACGCCGTAATTAGGCGTGACTCCCCGCAAAGACATTGCAGGAGCTGCCGCGCTTGCCTCTGTGCTCCCGCACAACAGCAACAACAGTCCAGGGAGGAGGTAGGGAGAATGTCAGAGAAAGAGGAAGCAGGCAATGGGTACAACCGGATCCCGTACCGACGCAGTCAGCAAATTAACGGGTGATAAACCTTACCCATCTGAGCTCGTGGCATTTCACGTAACAAGTGTGACACGGGAGAAAGTAAATGCGTCGTCAGCTACATTGCTCATTTGGACTCTCTTCAGTAAAGGAACTAGACAATGAATGACACGTCTCTCTGTGATCTGTGTACTACGTGGACGAACACAAGTGGTGCAGGCAAGGTAACATTTAACATCACATCACGGATGTCGCACGCCGCCAACGTCATCGCCAAATGCCGTCAAGAACGCAAACAGCACAGAAAGCTTCGTTTACATCGATTTCCGCAGTGTGTGGGATCGGCATGTTTTTTTGTCTCTGACTTTACTAAAGTGAAGAAGTGCCAGGTCGGAGAAATCGAAACCGGTGCCGAGCTGCAGCTGTGGAGACTGCAGGAGTCCTGCAGTCCCCACAGTGCTACAACGACTTGTGATATGCAAGGGGGGCTCACGGAATGCAAAATGCTAGGGAGTACGTTTCAGTAAGCTGATGCACTCTATCTAGCGCAAGAAAGCACGAAAGACGATAGGTGTCGTTCATGTCGTCAGCGCGACTGAATTCAAAGAAATGAAATAGACCGGAGATGCGATGGAACAAGCACTAGGACGTGAGCTGTGTAGCAACCAAATAGCCCGCCTTGACAGGGATAGGCTTCTATTCCTTTTCCCCGGCTAGGTTGGCTCTATCAGCCAATACCAAGTGTACGTCCACCTCTAGACGGCTCAAAGCGCGATTCCCATCAACAAGGGTTAGTCTCCGAGGAGCCTGGCTAAGACTCTCTTCGAGCCATGGATTGCCGTGATAACTACGCTCGGTTAAACCAAGGACCGGGCTTCGCTCAGCGGCGATTGTTCTGTCTGTGGTGTGACGGGAGACGACCGCGTTTCTGACAAGCGCGCCTGCATCTATATAGGGCATTAATGGCCGAGGAGATGGGCAGCGCCGTAAGTTGTCAATTCTGAGCACCATCATTAAGTACCCGTCTCCGTTCCATTAGCTGCTTGTTCTGAAGCTTCTGTTGCGAATGCCGTGCAAGTAACCCGGTTTCGCGATTGTTCAGTCGTTGGTTACCAGCCAGTCGCGCTAAGCAAATGTAATGCCTGCAGTGTCAGAGTTAACGAGCTGCCAATCCAACGTCGGTGAATCGGCGACGACGCTACGTGGCTGTTAGCTGTCTACCGCGTGTTCTCGAATTGCAAGCACCACCCATCCTGGGAACGGCTTACTGCAACGTAATTTAGGACTGCGTAACAAGTTTAGTTTCAGATCGTGGAGCCGCCGTTCAAGATCTTACGCTTCAAGTGCGAGTGAATGCGTCACGAAGAGCTCGCAAAGGTAGACGTTTTTGACATCGAAACTATATAGAAGAAAATTACAGTGACGTTTCATTTCGTGAACGCGGGTTTACACACAAGCGTATGGGTGCCATTCCTGTATAATTGCGATAGCAATGATACGGACACTCCAGGAGCATTTCTGCCGTCGTGGTTGCCGTGATGTTCCGTGTAAAGTCCAAGGGTGATAACATCGTTCCCGCGCGTCGTATGCTGTATGTGCGGGTGAAAGCGTGCGACGGTGAGCCGAATCGCTCACAAGGGAGGAAAGCGGGGAGGTAGCGCGGGAGGGAGTGACCGGGGCGGCTTGTACTCTGATAGCAGCGGCGCGTGCCGTATTCTGAAAGCGATCTGCAGATGGGACGACTTCGGGGTCGGTCGACTCTCAGTCGGTCAGCCGCCATTTGCGCCCTTCTCGCACGGCGTTCGGCAACTCGATCACGAGACGAACCCGGTACCTCCATAGCGCGCACACAACCCGTAGCAACTGTCAGAGCAGGTCAACGCAGTGCGCTTCGCCTACCCTCCTCCTCTGCGAAGCTTCGCCTCTTTTCTCCTTCCCCGCTTCGGCTCAACGTTACCTAGACTTCTCTCTAGGTGGCGTTGGTTTACCGCGCGCTCAGCGCTTCCTACGTGCTTTCCCTGGGCTTCACACTTCGCGGCTTCGCGCTACCCCTCGACGGCCCTCGGTGCGGCTAGCCACTTGCTTGAGCGTAAAAAAGTTCGCGTAAAAGGTTTATACATAGCGTACGAATACAATCATGTGCAGGAGCTCCGCCCCCGTAGCTTTTGATTTATAGCCAAGAATACTTATCTGCGAGTTCAGTCGAACCCGGATTCAATGAACTCGGAGGGGAATCCGAAATAGTTCGATATATCAATAATTCGATAAATAAAATAACAAAAGTTAGACAAAAAATTTAAGGATATTTTACAGTTGCTCGTTATACACGATAATTCGTTATATCCGGGTTGAACTGTATAATCTTCTTTAGTAGGCTGGCCAGCTGCCTACTCATAAAGCTGGAACCAACGCTGGTCAGGACGCTGCGGCAGTTTGAGTGTAGTACTGAAACATGCTGACACCGTCCGGTAGGTAGGCCACAGAAATGGCGCGATATCCTGAACAATAGTAGACCCACGCCTGTATCGATGTTTTCTTCACCCGATGACAGTGATTCTAGCTCACGGTGACCCGATGCATCCAGCGAAACTCTGTCGGTGGCCATGCGCCCAATTGCGATAAACGCATATACGCTCCTACGTTGTAGCACGTCGGTGCCTTGTCAGGCCAGTAACTGGGCACATTTACGCGCTCGGCCACTGTGAGAGGGAACAGAAGATTTGTGTTCAAAACCGGTAATTTTCCCTGTGTGCGCTTGTAACGAGTAAGCGTTCCAGGAGCAGGATTCTTCAACAGGAGAACACCTGTTGAAAGGAAGGAACACCATAACAGATAGCCGTCAGTGAGTTTCTGTCTTGGACATTTGCAGGAAACGTGGCTCGAACACAGATGTGAGTTGTACCCTTTCATATTGGCTAGAGTGTACCTAAACATGAGTTGTAAATTTGCTGACGCGAAATCGAAGCATGCATGTGCTACTGAAAGCCCTTTCATCCGCTCGTTAGTCCGTGTGTTACGATGCTGCGGTTGGCATTCGAAGTTTCAGCGCTGGCATTGGAAGTTTCAAAGGCCACGTACTACGTGACGCCTGCTGGTGGCAAGTATGTGCCACATCTGCCGCCAGGCCTATGAGCGGCGTTCGCTAATAGACTCCAGGCAGTGATTCGTGCTTATTTCATGTCACTTTCACAGCTGTAACACTCATGCCGAACGCTTCATTTCGCACCGAAACTCATGTCAAGCGTGTAAAACTGTCAATCTGTGTCATTGACAGTGAGTATACGTATAGTCGTATAGGTTTGAGCGAGTGACAGTCAGATATCCGATGACTCACACTCACTGTGAGTCATCGGATATCTGACTGTCACGGCCACAACGGATCGCACTAGGAGACATATGCATCGTGACCAACGAGTTATATCGCGTACACGTAGGGTAAAATTCCAGATATACGTGCGAGATCCAGAGCGCAGAATCTAACCGAAAATCATAGCAACGAAGAATCTCTGGCACAGTTCTAGTCGTTAAAATCCAGCCTGTTACTTATTTAGAAACATCCCATCTCCCGGCTTTTTATTTAATTGTGTTCTTGCGTTCCTTTCAACGTGCTGGTTGTGGAGCTTTGCTATACTGAATATATTACAGATTGTCTTAACCATTTAAGGAGGAGACATATAAATACCCAGAAAAAAATGTTTATTTTCTTCCTAAATGTGCAACACACATCAAGAATAAACACAATCACCACGAAGAAAATACATTTTGCGGATTTTCTTTTTTCAGCAATATATGGGAAAACCCCAGGCAGGAAACTGGAAGTGGGTTCCACCCCAACCCACCTGAGACTTCGTTTTTAATTTGTATCGACAACTGTTATAATATGTGAATGGTGTACATTTCATTTGCTTTATATCACATGTGTGACTCCATTGCAGCCGGATATTTTGCATCGAACTGTCTCCTCTGACCTTGCTTTCAAAAGTCAGTGAGTCGCGTGTCAAACTTCTTCTTCCTCGCCCAGTGTTCCTGCTCAAAACCAACAAATGACGCTTGCTGCCGGTAATTTAGTGTTGGCCTAAGACATTTAGCAAGAAAACTTCGTGCTCAATATTGCAACTCGGGAAGAAAAAAAATTTTTTTTCTAGTATGTTGCCTGTATAGGCAACACTCGTTAATAAAGGGTTAAGTTGTACTCCTTGCTGCTGCTGCTGTTATGGATACGTTTAGATGAGTTCGATTCTCGTTTATATATAAGTGCTTTAAATATTAATTACGTTTATTTGTGCACATTATTCCAAGTGCCCAACCTCAATTCCCCACGAAAGGGCCCTGTAAGGCATCTTTGCATAATTAAACATTTGTGCCCTTACTGGGTACGTTCTGCGCCTTAATGAGTGGCCATCGTTATCATCATCACCATTACTACCGTCACGTGCTCTCAAAGCAAAGCTGCCGCAGCTGCTGCAGCTAGTCACCGCTACGCCCACGTCCACCTCACCGGAGTTGCTTCGGCTAGCAGGAGAGGGATAGGCTTGGGCCAGCGTTACCTACCAGAAGAGCAGCTACAGCTATCTGTGCCAGATGAGGACCCCAAAACACCCGACAATGTTCGCCTCCATTGAAGACTGTTGGAAGGTAAGCCTAACGAACTTCGGAGCGGGTGCCTTGAAAATAGGGGGTGGGCGAATATTCAAGATTTCAAATAGGAATCGAGTATACCCTAGCTCCGATTTTCTTCTGATTTCATGCTGCTGGCCATAATTTTTTTTACTGCTTCTTCAATATTTCCCACGTTATAATTTCGAATATAACTTCGTGTTGATCGGATTTGACAGTTCAGCGAATTCTATCTGACCTCTTGTGTTAGACACTTTCCAAGTGTACAGTCATTGCATTCTACCGGTGCTAACATATGGGGCAGAGACTTGGAGGTTAACAAAGAAGCTCGAGAACAAGTTAAGGACTGCACAAAGAGCGATAGAGCGATAGAACGAAAAATTTTAGACCTAACGTTAAGAGACAGGAAGAGAGCGGTGCATGTGGATCAGAGAGGAAACATGGATAGCCGATATTCTAGTTGGCATTAAGAGGGGAAAATGTAGCTGGGCAGGCCACGTAATGCGCAGGATGGACAACCGGTGCACCATTAGAGTTAAAAAACGGATACCAAGAGAAGGGAAGCGCAGTCGAGGACGGCAGAAAACTAGGTGCATGGGGGGATGAAGTTAGGAAATTAGCAGGCGCAAGTTGGGATCAACTAGCGCAAGACAGGGGTAATTGGAGATCGCCGATAGAGGCTGTACGTCCTGCAGTGGACATATATAGGCTGATGATGATGGTGATGATACCCCAGTTCCGTATCAAATCGAAGTGCTAGATTCGACAATTCGACATAAGATTTTTACGAATGTTCAATTAATGCCGGGCTTGATTCTGTTGCCGAAACTGCCGCTGTGGCATTCAGGCGCTGAGCGCGAGGTTGTGGGTTTGAGTGCTGGCCGCGGTGGCCGCGTTTCGACGAAGCGAAATGCAAGAACGTTAATTCGTGCAATTATTCTGTAATCTTCCAATATGTGGCGTATCCGATAGCCCGGTCACCGGGCAGTTTCAGGATGGTAGACTCCGCATTTTCGTTTTATTTCGGTAATTGTTGGGTGTCTGCCATGAAAAAGGGCCGGCGCATGACATACTGAAGCGCCCGTTGTGAGCCGACCTGGAATGGAGGAGATTTTTCTAACTTACAAGCTGTACGATTGAAGGGGCTTACAAAGAGCAACGCGCGAATTCAGAAAGGAAATCAAATTTTCTCTTCCTATCTTCTAAACGTATTGTTTTTTTTTTCTATTTGAGAAACAAGAAAATATTCTTTCTTTTTATTTCAATGGTCGAAACCCGCATCTCTCAAATATTCCTATTCGGTTCAATTCGACAGTTTCAGTGTGCGAAACCACATAGCACGCATACGTATATTATAAAGCGAGCGCCCTTATCAAACAGCGCTCTCACTTGCTTATTAGCCTCAATATTGAATATTCAGAATTACTTGCATCTGTACAATTTCGAATGCAATTAAAATGTATGCCTCTATGTTAATAGCAATTACGAGGAAATCGCTTAATTTTGGTATGTTCCCTATTCCCAAGGAACACCGAACGCACTTTTTAAATACTCCCGGTACATAAGTAGGTAAACATTTAATTGATCAGTGCGTAAATTTTATCCAGGTACCAAACGAACAAACAACTCAAAGTAAATTTGGAACAATGTATGCGTCAGGTCACGTGTTGGTACGCCATCAATGAGTAAAGGTTATCTAGGCGAATATGAAATGTGACAAAACATTTTGCATAAACCGTCCACGGTGATTGGCGATGAAATGTAATTGTCAAAGAAAGTCAACATCAATGTAATTGTCAATCAACGAACGAACGAACGAACGAACGAACGAACGAACGAACGAACGAACGAACGAACGAACGAACGAACGCTCACACGCGAAAGTCCCTCCTCCCTCCCCTCCTTCCCGCCCCTCCCCAAAAACGCGGTTCCTGTTCCACGAGAAAAAATGTCTTTTTGTATGGCGTCTGCGGCGTTGACGGAAGAAAAAAAAGTCCTCCTCTTTGGATGCCACACGAGTGCATGTAGTGCAGGAGATCGAGCGTCACATTCCTGTGCATCACACATGTTTAACGACGTGGTTTCCACTAAAACCAGATGAAAGTACGCGCTGTATGGGCGTCCTTCGATTGCGTATTCCACGTAGGCTGAACTCATTTACACGTTCGTAATGCTCAACCAGTTCGCCCGATTGAATGTGTCGTCTGTACAGGTGCTGCTCAGCGAGCCACCCAGTCCGCCTCGTCAGTTCGCGACAGCCTCGGTCTGGGGTCGAGAAGTTCCCCCGATGCATGAGCGATGCCGTGTGACCGTGGAGGAGGTGTTGCTTCGCTCAAGAACCTGTTGGGTATGTGAACGAAAAGTACGTCCATTTTCTACACACATTATCAGAGAGATAAAAAAGGGCGTGCTTGCAACTTTCTTTTTTTTTAATTACGATAGCAATTAAACGGAAACTTAAGGCGAATTATCGCCGTCGCCGACTCCGTGATGTCCCGAATTAAGTCCAAAGTGCGCTATTCAACAAGATGTGAGCTATTCAGCAAGACAACAGCAGCACCCAGCAGCCATAGTATAGAAAGTCCAGGAAGGTTCGCAAATAAAGCATAGCTTTAATAGCCGTTTCTTTCCGTAAAGTTTCATAGGAAACGCTAAGCCCTTTCAGTCTGTAACTATAAGGAGCCATAGATAAACGTATCAAAGTTACATAATTTTATTCCCAGGCTCTGAAAACTTAACTGAAACAAATTATACAGTTCCGTCGCTTGTATACGGTCCTCACTGTTCTTATTTCACCTGCGGAGTATAACACTAATTGATTTCGAACTTTCGTTAACCTAGAAAGGCGATCACTGCAATTTCTCTCCTCTCCGGTTCAGGTCCGCACCACTAGATGGCGTCACTATTGTTGCTACTCTCGTTATAGGGTTAGCTGGTATTATGTAAATCCCAATACGTTTACTGGCAAACTGAAACTCCGCGATACCTGTATCGATTTCCATTAGTACAGCTTCGCGCTACGTTCGGGTGGATGATTGATTTGATTTGATTGATTGTATTTGTTGAGAAAAAAATATAATGAGCTGCGGTTAGTTTCGTGTGGATGACAATTTTTCCCTTCTTCAGAACTTCTTCAGAACAGGCTTCCTCAGAACTGATTTGCCATATTATAGTGTCCCAGTGCTTCGTACCGTCGAATAATTCGGCCTCACTCCGCGATCTGCTATAGCTTCCCCGGTTAGCTCAGATTGTAGAGCGACCGCCCCGCTAAAAAGGTCATTGCCCGGTTAAATCTCCTGACGAGTACAAAATTTTGTCAACTGCGAAGCGTTGTTTCTGAGAGAACCCGTACGGTTTTCCTTTGCAGCTATAGCTTCGTGCTTGCAATCGGGTCCATGACAATCGTTGCCTTCCGTAAGCTAACACTGTGCGCAAACTTTCTCAATTCTACTTCCCCCAGCCACGTATTTAGAGACAGTGCCCAAAAGAAGCGGGAAACATAATCGCGCGTCGCTCGAACCGAGATAAACGGACTTAAACGGAGAAGCGCGAACGACATGCTTCGGCATTGAACGGGCTGCGGCTGACGTCAAAGCCGAAACGCACCTGGATTCGTTTGTTTTCGCCATTATTGTTCCGCACTCCAACCACCACAAGTGTCTTTCCATCGACTCGCAGCGTGCATTAAGCCACAGTTGGCGCATTTTCCCTTCTCATTTCTAGACCTTTCATACCTCGGCTTTTTGCCATCTTTTTTTTCTTTTCGAAAACAATGGCGAAACCATTCTTTTCGGCCAAGCAGCTAGTGGCAGCTGTGGTGAGGTAAAAGACGTCTGATTCTTATTTCTAACGAACAAATAGTGCAGAGTCAATAGCGAGAACAGTTGAAGGTTTTCGCGGTCGCCGCGGCGAAGAGGAGGTACACGTGACTATACGTGTAACGGACCTCGTGTGACATATTAGGTATACCGTATTTGTTTGGATCTAAGCCAGGGCTTCGATTGTAGTCCAACCCGCGAAACATGCAAGGTCAGAAAAAAAAAAGAAAAGACTTTCTATTGCGAAGAGATCACGCAACATACACGATATATGTTACGCTTTCGAAGTTCCCCCATTATCAGATTGGCGGAAATACCATGCCGCCGAGTATCAGTTCACTAGCTGACTGAGCGGTGTAGACGTATGTTTAAAGCATGTCGAAGTAGTCCAATAATTTTTTGTTCGTCGTTACGAACATTCCCCGCTTCACTTTGTCTTATGATAAAATCGGGAGGATCTTTTTCTACCTAGTGGCATCGAGTTTTCTGTAGTCAGCTGTGTCTGGCTGTTGGGGTCCAAACGGCCTCCTCGAATCTATGAGCCGACTTGCGGGGTTCGTACATTTGTCTGTGAAAGAAAAGTGTCGGCCTATATTCGAGTAAACGCGGTACATTCCGTTTTTTTTTTTTTATTTTTCTTTCTGATGCGTTCAGCGGTGAAACTCTGTTGAAACATTACAAATCGAATCAAGCAATGCGCAAAAGTTAAAAAAAAGAAGTCTATACGCGACAATTATTCAAAACACTAATTGAAGCACTAACTTTGAATTGGTGCTTGAGACTAACTCAAACATGAATTACTAACTCAAAGAATGCTTGCGATGTACACTGGAGGTATGTACACTACATACAAAGAGCAGGTCAACTTAGACTAGTAAACCCATCCTATCAAAAACTTATCTTTCATTTATATTTCGGGGAGATTAAAGCAGAGAGAGTTAGGACCAACTTCTTGCTTTTTGAGTTTCGCGGCCAAGCAACTTAGCGTCAATACGTAGGTGTGACGTCATACATCTCAAGTTGTTTTCCAGTGTTGGGGCCATTTTCGCACAGATAAAAAAAAATTATCCAGTCTTGGATCCTTAGTTCAGTCTTCGATTCCTTCGGAATAAAATGCAGTCGCTTTGTGCCCCTCGATAAGCACTTGGCATGTTCCGATGTAGAAGCTGTATTAATCCATGACGTCCTGCTAAGCCCAAGGTCGCTGGTACAATTTCCCGTCACGGCTGTCTCATTTCGACTAGGTCGTACACACACACACAAAAAAAAAAAAGAAAAAGAAAAAAAGAACAGATTCGTGCGGCTTAGCAGAGTCACAGCATTATGTCCAGCGAAGCTATTTGTTTCGAGCAGTTGCGACGAATTTCGATTGCCTGTAATTGAGCCACGCACGATAAAACATTTCTGCATGTATATGGCTCACCCGTTTGAAACTTTTACCGCATTAAATAATATATATATATATATATATATATATATATATATATATATATATATATATATACTTACAAAAGCTCTGATTTATCGCACATGCTGTGAACTTCGCGTCTACTTCAGCGTTTACTATATATAAATATATTGACACCTGTATCCTTCTTCCTGGTACCACATTTCACCCGCTAACCGCTTAGAGTTATCGCTCTACGCAAGACGCGTCACCATGATTTGCAACTTACTCGAATCGTTATATCGTTGATTCTCTCGGTTGTCTATCTTCTCGCCGAACCCTGCGTAATCGGATTGTACGCGCGACGCGAATAGTGATGTTCTTTTCTGGAAGGCACGCGAGCGCCAGCAATCAACGCTGGAACCATCGGCGAGTCTTGTAATGAAAGCCGACCATTGCCTTAACTTCGACAATCGTCGCGAGATGGGTTCTGCCGAATTTTTCTTCTTATTATTTTCAACTAAAATATCGGCTACCCCCGTTTGGTCTGTAGTTACATCTCTGCCTTTCATTTACACCTAATAAATATAAACATCTTTATTATAAGCCAGTCATATGGTTACAGCGTCGCAGACCGTCCTAACACATTATAGTGTAGCCGCACCTGTGTTCGATGCAAACACGTGGGCTTCTGTAGTACTTGATGCATCGGCATCCATTGTGGCCGTGGTATACATATCGCGACGTGCGACGAAACACGTTGTTCGTCCCATGCTTTTTATTTTTCCCGCCTTCGTCCTTTTGCATTTAGCAATGACAGCGCACAGTGAAAGAGGAGAACGATTACGAAATCGAACCGCAAGCGCCACGCGTTCTTTCAGACTCGCTTTTGTCGAAATCGAAGGAAAAAAAAAATAAGTAAGATGATAAATGTAGATCGAGAAACGTGGCACGTAAAGTGTTCCTTTTCATCTCGCGTCACGAAGTTTTGGGCATCGTAAGGAAGCGAACGCAGCGCCACATCGCGGTGTTGCGCGACCTTTTACAGGCCAACTGCGAAAACGTGGCAGTTGCCCCCCCCCCCCCCCCCCCCCCCCCTCCTCCGCCTTCTGGCCAAGCACTCCTGGCTACGCCAATGGTAGAGTAGAATAGTTAAATTTGCGAATACACTACAGACCATAAAAAAAGAAGGAAATAAAGAGAGAAAAGATCAGTCGAGTATCGAACACCATACCACGTATTTTCTTTGAAAAAAAAAAAAAAAACAAAACAACGGTAAACGATCGCACAACTTCATCTCGAACATTGCGAAGTTCCCTAATGTATGTTTATTTAACTGTTGTAAATGAAATATGCAGACTAATCTGATTAAGGAACCATTATCCTGAATCAGTTCACTGTAAGATCACTGTGAAAAAAAAAGTAAAAAAAAAGGCTGAAAAGAAAAAAAAAAACAGGTTCTGGTTCATGTGGTATTATAGTGTCAGTATTGACTGAGTATTTCCCGTAAGTGTACACTAACAATTAAGGCACATTTAAAGCAGCGTTGCAGTGTTTTTATTTGTCTCTAACAAACGGTCTTATCCACTAGGTACTATGCAGCCGCCGACAGATATTTCTAATCTTCGAAGGTTGCTATTTGGAATTGAATACGATGCGACTAACCGAAGATATGTTCAACTCGTGCTCGAAACCATATCGCATATTCTGACACTCCTGATTAGTCTCCATTACTCAGTCGGTTCCGAGTTCTTCACTTGTACCTCTAGATAAATGCTCAAGTTGCCGCTAGGTTCGCTCCGGTTGTGTACTAATTAAAGCCCCTATATTTATAAAAGTAGCGCCATTCTTAGATCTTGCCGCCACCGCGCTCACCCCGGCGCTTCCTCCTCGCCCTCTCTTAGCCGCCTCCTGTCGCCCCAGCCTCCTCCGCTCCCCCATTGGCCAATCCGTGTCACGTGGAAGTTCGCGTCGCGCTTTTGTATATTTTTTTCTTTCCAGCGCGCTCCGACTGCCATTCTCGGGCCTGTGCGACGAAAGTGCTGTACGCACAAACGGATCAAACGTGTTAAGGACAAGAACTTCGTTGTGATGGCATGCTGCTGCGCCTTAAGTTGCCGCAACCGACAAGGCGAGGGCAAAAGGCTTGTTTTGTTTACCATCCGGCGTGCGCAAACGCTTGCTGCACACTTGATATTTGCGCCGTCTCGCATCGTTGCGTTTCTACTTCCAAAACGGCCTTATTAAGACCAGTTACTGACTGACGAAGCAAAATCGCGCCTCAAAAACGTCTCCGCAGGGCGCGATCGAAGTTTTCCTCGGATTTCCTCTGGTAGCGCGTTAGCTGTCGTCTGCCACGGCAGGCCCGACGCAGGCGGCGCCACTGTCGATATCGCGTCTCGATCGCGCTGGTCGCGCCGAGCGCGATAGTGGAACGGAGGAGGAGGGAAGTGGATGGCGCTACTTTTATAAATATAGGGGCTTTAGTACTAATGTTGAATGGAAGCATCGAAGCAAGATATAAATAAGAACTGGGCGAAAAATGGAGTGATGCATGTTTCCGCGAATGGACACGTAAATGGTCGCCGTATCTCTGCATGATTTTCATGCAAGAAAATAAAGGAGTGGATTCGAGATACTGTGTTATATATTGTAACGGAGATACGAAAGGCAGTGAGGAAGGGACGAAGAGCTGTGGAGGCCGGACTGCGCTACCACCATCGTCCATCTCCTGTGAATGAAACCATTTCGTCCCAACTCTTCGCAACAATATAATTTCTATGCATGCATGCACTGTTTTGCATGCTGTTGAAAGCCGTGCGCTTCAATAACTTGAAGGAACATATGTTTTACAGCGAAATAGATTCGAATGTCACTTTATTTCGCGATAAACATACATTTCGCCTTGCAAATATGCAAATATATCTTCGGACTCGTACCCAAAGGCCAGTGGTGGGCACAACGCGAAAACAGCCGTCGAGCACAGGCATAAAAAAATGATATAACAATAGAATTCTCTGCTAATTACGGGGTTTTTCGCAATAACATCCCCCTCCCCCAAATAAATTGCATGAAATTAAGATCACTTAATGCAAAAATTATTATTATTATTATTAATAATAATAATAATAATAATAATAATAATAATAATAATAATAATAATAATAATAATAATAATAATAATACTTCGCCACAGCCGTACAACAAAAACTACAGAGCAATGATATTGTTTAGAAACACGTTTTTCTTTTTTCCCCAATAAGGAGGAATATACGATATGGGTATTCAGCACCAGTACAAATACTGAACGTTACAGAAAATTCGTGAATGTGAAGCATAAACTGATATCCTCTTTGCAAATTTACAACGCAAAACGTGAAGAGAAGCTAGAATAAAAGTAAGCACACCGCCGGCTTTGAAGCTATGTAACGTCAGACGGCATCAGACAGACCTGCAGCGGCACCGTACAGTTTCGTATTGCGGTCTCGGCGACAGCTCGCAGACGAGAAGACGCGGTAGTCGCGCGTCTGCATCGATCGATGGCTGTCCCGCCGCGCAGAAAAAAATTGCGCCAGTCGACTTTGTCGCCGTCGCTTGAAAACGTGTGCTACGGGCACAACGCGTGGGCCCAACTTGGTTAATCTCCCGCCACAGGCTCGGCGCTCGCGCCAAACTGGATGCGAGCCAGCGATTGGTGCACGTCCGCGACGTCACGCGCATTTGGATCAAGCTTAGATCGAGAACTTCTGCAGCTCAATAGCTCCAAATGTGCACAATTTGTTTAAGATACAAAACAAGGCACTGTCACCTATGAAAATTGATTAAACAAAAAAATAATAATTTAATTTAAGCAACTGCAGTTTATAGTTACTACACAAAGTACTAGAGGGCGCTACAACTTGTAAGTACTAAATTTTGTGCGGTTATACGGGCGGTTCAAAACGGCGTGTGGTTGGAGGTTGCACAGCTAGCTCTAGTGAACACCTGTGGTCACGTGTCTCGCCACCAGGTCTCCGCTACAACGTGAGAGAGAGAGAGAGAGGCGCAGCGAGAGAGCGCGAAAAAGCGTCTGCTTTTCGGTCAAGCGCACAAAACGCACGCACGGGCGCCGCAGACGAGTCGATTGTTATGGCGATGTGCAGATGGCTGCAAGCGTCGCTGCGCCGGAGATCACGCCCGACGCTGACAAGAATACCGGCGCCGTCGACGACGCTTCCCGACAGCGCACGCTGAGGACCGTCGGCGGTTACGTGGTCTACCCCGTGCTGGTGGTTTTTTGGCTGCTGCGATGGCTACTCACGAGTGTGTTCACGGTTTTGCTGTTCGTTTTCCGCGGCGGCCGCAGCCACGGATTCGTGGGGCGACACTACGGCCATCTGTCGGCGTCGGCCGGCACCTCCGACGCAATGGCGGCGTCCAGTGCGGAGCCCGACGGTAACTTGCTGATTCGCCAGAAACAACATCACAAGCGGGCCTTTGACTTTCTCTCCAAGGCTCTCAAGTACGATGAAGAGAACGACGGTGAGTCTGAAAAGCCTCCCAGCGTGCTGGGTTTGGTGTGACCCGCGAGTAAGGTGCCGTTCGGCAGGCAAACGTGCGGGTCGGTGGTTAGGGTTAGCCTTTAGTGGAGCATTCGCTCGCACGTTCTGTGCTATCAGCTGGCTGACCCGCTGTGCGCGTCTCTTCCTGCTCGCCCTGTCGCGCTCCTGAAAAACCGTCTCCGGCTCTGTGCGTCTAGACGAACGTACGTCATTTGGTGGCGTTCGAAGTGCGTCACGCGGTCGGGTTTGAAAACGTTGGATAACTCGGCGGCGACGTTCGGTACCGGCGTTGACATGTGTCAGTCGAGTTCAAAGTTCCACCTCCGTCGCTTTTCGGAACGCGCGGTGCTTGGCTCGACGAAGCGAGACCGCCTGATGCTAAAAGAAAATAACATTTGAAAAAAAAAAAAAAAAAAAAAAACGGGGGGACCCAGCACGACAAAGCACATGGGAGGAGCGCTCAAACGAGAAAGAAAAAAAGTCGCCAGTGCGTCTTTTCTCTAGGCAAAGCTCGCTTATTGCGTACGCCCAGTGAATGCTCTGTTCGTGGCCCCGAGGAAGTTTCCTGCCGCGCCTATGTGATGTCTTCCTTTCTCCCCCCCTCCTCGTCTGTTTCCATTTTTACTTGGTTTTTCACGCGTTCTCGTACTGTCCGCGCCTCTGTTACCCCCTTATTTTTTTTTTTTCTTTTCTTTGAAGGACGCAACCGTAATGGAAGGAGTCAGTCGCGTTTTCATATAGCAGCGAGCGTCTGTTGTGTTTGCGCCGTTTCGAAATCGCTTTGCCTTCAAGGCGTGTTCACAAGTCTGCCCAGTTTTTTTTTTTTTTTTTTCACTCAGCGTGTATTCCTCGCACGTTTCTCGTTTTTTTTTTTTTTTCTTCTAATTCATTCTTTTTAGCCCGCCTTTAGCGTCATAGTTGGTTTCCTGTGCGTTCAAATATAGTTAGAAAACGTGCGACGTCTCTTTCCTTTGTGCTCTTCAGAGAGCCCCGTTTCGACAGTTCCCTTCGCTTCAGGACGTGCACGCGAACGCTCGAAGCCTGCTAGTTTTCTTGCACATAGTGGGCGGCGCTAATCTCTCGCGGGTGCAGCTTAGTTGTAATCATTTCCACAAAGCCCGAAGACCAACAAGCGCATCTCTGCAATCGGTTGCTAACCCGTACTCGGTGCCAACGGCCTGCCCTCGATGGCACATTGATTTATTTTGACCCGCACAGGGCCGTCTGTTGCTCTGCGGGTCGCCGCTGGTAGCAGACGAACTTTTTTTGCTCCCTCTCCTTCGCAGTGGTTTGACCGTGTGGCTCCATCTATCGGCGACCTCGTAGTCGGCTTTTCGTGTGTGTGTGTGTGTGTGTATTGCGATACGCGCACGCCGCCTAGCGTAACCTTCAGTTTCTTCTTGTGTTGTTGCCGTCGTATCTTCTGGGGAGTGTTCGTGATTGTTTCGTTTGTTTAAATATTTTACCCCTTCGACGCCGGTGCCCGTTACGGCGGCTTCGGAGCCGCAGCTAACCTCGTTTGCCGCACGAAACACGCGAAGTTCCGCTGGTTGACCGAGCGGTGTGTTTGGTGGGCGGTAGGGCTCCACTGCGTGCGGTTGGTTTACGAGCCGCTCGCGTGTGTGTGTGTTTGTGTGTTCATACGTAGAAGTTGCAGGGGATGGGGTGGTGGATGGTGGCGAGCAGATGTGCGGTCGTACACACAACACGCGTTTGCGCTCGCCTCGATCGCTTTGAATGTCGTGACTGTTGCGTCGAGGCCCGCGGCGGAGCGCCGAAAGAACCGTTCCCGTGTTCGGCCGTTTCGTTTTCAGGGTCGTCTTGGAGAGTGAAGCTGCGCTGCCGCCACGCTCTCTGGTAGTGAGATGATTGTAGCTTGTCGTGGCAGAAAACGGTTCTCGACAGCGAGCGCTTTGCATGCAACCAGGGTTCGTACACCTCCTTGAAAACCCATGAATGGGGGAAAAAGCGATTCAAGGGCCCTTGAAGCTCCTTAAATATGTACTCCTTGAAAACTGGGCTTTGGGGGCGACTTTTCAACATTACAGTAACAAACTCCGCGTAGGGGCTATGCAGTGGGCATTGTCTATCGGCGAACAATCCTAGACATCTTCTTTTGACATTGTCGCTAAACGATTGCAACGTGACGTGTCCATAGCCACAAACTAGCACGCTTCTTTTAAATCACCGTTGCCAGCGTGGAGCTAGACAGAGCCCGTTCAAGCGACCAAGCCGTGTCACCATCTTGGTGTTTTGCTAGTTGGTTTACATCACAGCCGTCATGGCTCCACCGATCAGGAATCCTGGGCCTGGCGGAAAGTTCTAGCCATTTGTATTTAACACGGGTATCTCGGCGGCTGGAGTCGGAAACTGCTAACCATCATGCTAGAAGGCGATCGACAGTCACTGCAATGGGAAAGTCAACTCAGAAAAATAACCTGCAGAGCTTGATGCATATGTTCAACTCGCCAGCTGCTTAGCTGCAATGACTTTTAGCTAACACGAAGGAGGTGTCACTATTTTGCAATGTATGTATGCGAATGATGTTTGTTTTCCCCTCCCTCCTTGATTTTTTGGCATTCGACATCGTTGAAATATTTGCATTGTCCTTTAATTCTGAGTCTAATTGTTTGTGTGAACCCTGTTGTGACGTTCTGTGGGCTGCGTGTTATCAGGAGCTCTTTTGTATCTCAGTAAGAGTTTCAAGAACGCACGGAGGGATGAATTTGGACCGGAGTTTCTGAAGTGTGCGACGATGACCCGCTGGGGTGGTTCAGTGCCTAGGGCGTTCTACCGTGGAGCACAAGGGCACGGGGTCGATTTCTGGCTAAAAACAAAAAGCTTGTCTACTTAGACTTGGACAGAACGTTTATGCAATCAAAATCAACCCCGATTTCTATGCGGCCTTCTTCGTAGCCCACTGTAAACAGCTCCCAGACGCAAAACCTCATCAGTCTAAATAAATGTACGTACAATAGCCTAGCATGCAGTGTGCAGACGTCGTGGAATGCATGCTTGGGGAAGGCGACTGCATTTTATATTGCGTGTAGTTGTACCTGGAGCTCTAGAAAGCAGGCGTATAAATGTCGGGTGTTTTGCATCGATATTAAGTTTCCTTATTGCCGGTATGTATGGATTATTTTAATTCGATTGTGTTATCACCCGTCGCAGCAAGTGACTGATGCTGGTCGTAAGCGAGGCTAGGCGTTATGCCATAAATATTAGAAAGTGAAAACAATCCTTACGTCATGCAGCCACTTTTATGTTTACTGTCCTACGCACACAAGTGTACAACTATGCATCAGCATAATTTTTTGTTTATTCAGTGTAATAAGTAACTGTTTCTGCAACAACGTTTCTCGGTTGTCGCAGCATTCTTACGGTGAAAATACGACGTCATATAGTTGTCCCCACCGGCCATCGTACTTCTGCCCTTCTGCGTCCATCGAAATTTAGATTTTTTTGCAATATTATCGACTTCAGGCGGAACGGACATGATACGCGAACATTCCGACCTTGTGAAACGAATGCGACATGTTCAGTTTGATAGCGCAGCGCGGAATGCGATGGACGCGTCCAGGGAGGACTCGAGCGGCCGTGTAATGTGTGTCCTCGCTGTTCTGCCGCCGTTCACCGAGCTCTGAACGCGTGCGGAGAACTAATAACACTTCGATTGCTTACTTTTTTTTTTAACCTCGCAGCGAATTTTCGGTGCTCGCGACCAAGAATTCATGAAATAGGGTTTTCCACGATAGAGTTCGCGAAAAGAATTTCTGGGGCTGCAGCTGCTTCGCGAACCCGCTACCGAACTCTTCGATAGTAGAACCCGTTCGACTCTCTGGAGATGAGAAATATTTGATTAAACGTATATTTCGTTTCATACCTTGCTGATCGCTGCGGAAGCTACGCCAGTGTACACTGTAAAATAATTTACACCATTAAAAGCGAAAAAAAAGGTGTAGATCTGTCCATAACTTACACCCAATTACACCAAAAAGGGGTGCACTCTTAAAAAAAGTTTGCACTCTTTGGGGCTTATCTTGCCCCACAACGATAATCTGCGTTGTTTGCTTTTCCTTTCGTCGAAAACTCTGCGCTCGGTACTTTCCTCTCAAGAATGCTATGTCACGCTGATAACATGTTCGTGACCTGGAAGTACCGGGCGCGCAGCGTTAAAGAAAGGAAACGCGGGCAATGATAGATGACGTTTATCGTTGCGGGACAATATAAGGCCCAAAGGGTGCAAACTTTTTTAAGGAGTGTGACTTATGGACAGATTCGCACCCCTTTTTTGCTTTAGGGGTGTAAATTAAGTGTGTATGCTGTCAGGGACGCTTCCTATACTCTGCGGGTTTCGCAGGGCTGTTCTTCTACTTGCGACGCTTTCCAAGGAATAACTATACTTCATAAATTACAACTAAAACTTGGTGCCGTAAGTTCACGTTAAAGCTCGTGCATCGCTGATGCACATTTGTGCCTCCAGAATGCTACGCACTATGTTTTGGTCGCGGGCGCAAGCGGTGTGCTGGGGTTCGCGCTGGTCGCAGAATCGTGTCACTCCGCTCGTTGGGTAGGTAAATACGTTCAGATCTGCGGCGCCTTCAGCGTGATAATTACATTGCATGTTGGGGCATAAGAGCACGAGACTTGTTTACGTCGAATTACTTGACGCATATGCCGATATCTCTCATATACGTGATGCACTATTTTTTTTTTTTGGTCGCGAATGCAAGCAGCGTAGGTCGGCAGCAGGATAAGCGGGATACTCGCTAACCAATATTTTTGCAAGGTATGTACTCGCTCGCGCTTTTGTGCACTTGCACAGCAATGAAAGAAGTCCGTCTAGCCTTCATTGCGTTGCCTAATTATACCGTACGCAATCTCGCAAGTCATTTGCAGCACTGCCGAAGGTGCGAGGCGTACGCACTTATTCGCCTTCCGCTGCGGAATATAGTTCCGGGCGTAACTATTTGATTATTGGTGAGAGTAGAGTATTACTTTTGCTTGGCACATTATACGTTACAGCGATACGGGAAATGTTAGAACATTTGCGCACTCACGTCGTATACCGCGAATTACTCTGGCGGTGAGTAGACGACGTGGCGCGGATGAACACATCTCGAGGGGCATTCGGCCTTCCGATTGCATAAGGAGTCCTGCAGCCTCCACAGTGCTGCGAACGACTTCAGATGTAGTTCCATGTGTACGATGGGCTCACGGAACACAAAATGCCAAGGTCTAAGGAGTACTCGTACGTTTCAATAAGCTTGTTTTACTCTTAACTAGCACAAGAAAGCACGAAAGGCGATAGTTGTCGTTCATGTTGTCAGCGCGATCAAATTCGAAGAGATGAAATAGACCGGAGAATCGATGGACCAAGCACTAGGATGCAGTCTGTAGCACCTAAATAGCACGCCTTGACATGGATAGGCTTCTATTTTTTTCTCCCCGGCTAGGTTGGCTCTATCAGCCAGTACGGAGTGTACGTCCACCTCTAGACGGCTCAAAGCGCGATTCCCATCAACAAGGGTTAGTCTCCGAGGAGCCTGGCTAAGACTCTCTTCGAGCCATGGATTGCCGTGATAACTACACTCGGGTAAACCAAGGACCGGGCTTCGCTCAGCGGCGATTGTTCTATTTGCGGTGTGACGGGAGACGACCGCGTTTCTGACAAGCACATCTACATCTATATAGGCCATTACCGGCCGAGGAGACGGGCATCGCTGTAGGTTGTCAATTCGGAGAGCCATTATTAAATAGCCGTCTCCGTTCCATTAGCCGCTTGTACCTAAGCTGTTGCCAATGTCGTGCAAGTAACCCGGCTTCGCGATTGCTCAGTCGTCGGTTATTAGTCAGTCGCGCTAAGCAAATGTAATGCTTGCAGTGCCGGGGTTAAGGAGCCGAAAATCCACGATGATGGTATGGTGCATGGCTGTTAGCTGCTACCGTGTGTTCTCGAATCTAAGCACCACCCATACTGGGAAAGGCCGAATACAACATAATTTAGGACGCGTTACAAGACTATAGTTTCTGATGGCGCAGCCGCCGTTCAAAATTTTACGTTTCAAGTACGAGTGAAAGCGTCCCGAAGAGCTCGCAAAAGTAGACGTTTTTGATACCGAAACTAACAGCAAAAAAGAAAAAGTAAACTGAAAAAAGAAACGGCGCCATTACCTGTCGCCGGAAATGACGCAGAAACCAGAACGTTGAAAACGAGCCTGGTGCCTTCACATGACCTTCGAGATGGTGGGTGCCCGCGGTGCGCTTTGAATCTCGGAGGCCGTGGTCTGGAATATGCGTCATATCCGCCCGACCACCAGGTGCCCGCGTTGTCTGCTTAGGCGCTATGTAAATGCTGCTAATAATAAAATTGCGCAATTACCAGTCCTGCAGCTTCACGATGGCTTCAGTACTGTACCAGTTTATGACCTATTTAGCCGGAGTGCAGTTTCGCTGCGGTTACCCTTTGAGGCATGACGCTTCTAATTTAATGCATCGCTATGTAGATTGCATAGGCTACTAGAGGAAACATTACACTCGAGTCTGTGGGTCTAGGGTCGCGGCAATTGAGCTTTCTCTCAAATCCCGTAGTTTTCCCTTGTCGCTCTATTGTACGGTATGCGTAGCGCCCTTCAATTTGCACTATACTCTCTGCAGGTCTTTTCCCTGTTGCTGACCGACCTCAAGGAAGCTTTAAAAAATTGCAATTTGTAATTTTTTTAAGACCTCCTTGCCGCCGCTCAAGTGTGTGCGCTAGACAGATGCGGTCAGTGGTTATGCCCTTCTTTTTAAAGTACGTTTAGCGCATATTTTGGGAAATAACGCGCAATTAGTTGTTACCGTCTAACCGCCTTTGTGGGCCTATCCCAAATCTAGTGCAGTATAACAGTGGGGAAAAACCGCACGGTGGTGCGGCGCCACCGGTGGTAAGGGGAGCGTTCTCTCATTCTTCACCCGTGATGGCTAGCGTTTTGAGGCGCTGTCATTATTAGACAGTTTTAGTTTAGCGCACGCTAGACAGTACGTACGCAACGTGCGGCGCGCTACGTACGTTACGGTTGAGGCTGTCCCCCACAGCATTTAGTTTACTGCGCGCAACATCTGAAACGTGGAGTGCGCCTAAGCGTCAACACCCTTGCCTCGGAGTGCTACTTGGCGCCATCTAGTGCCTAAGCAATAAACTCGTATAGCCAACATTGGTTGTCACAAGTCAAGGCACGAGACAAGCCAAGGTTTTTCGCGCCGTTCGCGCCGATTTTGTGTTCAGGCGAGCAGCAGCAAGGGAAGAGAATGCCGTCAAGCATCTTGTGGAATCGCCGCCTTTTGGCTACTCTTTCATGGCAAGAAATACACGATCTGATGCTCACAACCCGCGAGCGGTGGCTTTTGAAAGGTGACTGCAGCCTTGTCGACATAGAATAAGGCGCGATCGTGAAAGCGAGCTGCTGCGATACCGCTCGCGCAACGGCACTCCTCCGATGTGGACCAAGTGGAGGCGACGTTGTTTCGACAATTCCGTTTCGAGAAACGGGATCTGAGTGAACTTGTGCGTCTGCTGCTGATCCCCGACAAAATATGCAGTGCTGAAAAAGTGACGGCGGCCGGTAGTCGGCCGTGATGCACTGTGCCTTTTGCACCGGCGGCTCGCATATCCAAACAGATGGTGAAACAATCGTGTGGTGTACAAATTCGCAAGCAATTGCCGAACAAAAATTCACGCAGTCAGACTCGGAACTTTCTTTCTCAGGTTGACTATGTCCTTCGCAGCGTAATAGGATAGCAGGAGCTCCGTTCGACTGCGGACATTCCTGTAATAAACGGCATCCCAGTGATATCCTGCATCTTTGCAGCGATCACGGCCCCCTGCACAGGGTCCGCGAATGGATTTAAGCTCCTCACATAGGCAAGGAGCTCCAAATCGAGGGCGATACCGAAATGCACGCGGGATTTGCTCGCTGCCATGACCACTGACCCGCTTGTTTTGCTGTCGGTCGCCGCCATGTTCTTAAGCTCTCGGCAGCGCGAGATCTCGCGAGATGGCCGCCAGGTAGGGTACGCAACGACTGTAGCGAACGCAACGCAAGCCGGGAGAACTAGCGCGCGCGTATCCCATACGCGCGCAAACGCACGCGTCTCTCATAGGTTCAGCGCATGCGCAGTCGTGCCCCCCGCTGGCGCGTTGCGTGCGCAAGGCCGTTGCGCGCGCTAAACTAAAACTCTGTTGAGACGCTGCGCGCGTTTGCGAACTGGTCCTTGAGGAAGAGGCGCTCGGAGTACCGGTTGATCCGCCGCGGTAGCTCAGTTAGCTAAGGCGTGGCGCTGCTGAGCACGAGGTCGCGGGATCGAATCCCGGCCGCGGCGGCCACATTTCTATGGAGGCGAAATGCAAGAACGCCCGTGTGCTTGCGTTGTAGTGCACGTTAAAGATTCCAGGTGGGTCGAAATTAAACCGGAGCCCTCCACCACGGCGTGCCTCATAATCGGAGCTGGTTTTGTAAAACCGCAGAAAGAAGTACCGGTTGGCTCCCGCTAACGGGTAAGGCACGGTAGTATAAGGGGCGCCACCTGCATGTAGTGCAACATAGTGCCACGAATAGCGGCCTCCCAAAGCATGATAAGCGCATTCCTGGATAGCAGCCGTGATTGGTTCCTTCGTAGCTTTTTTTTTGTTATTCAATGAACAACGAATTACAGGTAAACATCGATATAACATTTTCATTTCATTTATTTCTGAAAGTGCCCAAGAACAGCTCTAGGCCTTGGTATTGGTGCACTTGTTACACAAAAGAACAGAAAATAAAAATAACAGAACAGAAAACCTGAAGTACAGTGGTTAAACGACGTTGTACTTGCAGCGAAGAACTTCGTTATATAGCGAGTTTCGTTAATTAAATAGAACTAATATCTGGAAATAAAATAGTTCGTTATATCGAGGTTTGACTCTTACTATACTGCTACTGTCCCGTAAACTTTTGTGGCCGACTGTACATATGCACAGTCCTCATACGTTTAGGCCTCATACTTTTAGAAATATGTTAGGGCTTACTTGTTAAATCAGTCCACCTTCATAGGGAATCTCTCGGTGTTCGTCTCGGTGGCTCAGTGGATATGCGGCCTCGAGCTCAGCAGCTCGAGGTCGCGAGTTCAACTCCCAGCGGCCGCATTCCGATTGGGGCTGAAGACGGAGACGTTCGTGTACTAGAAGTGCACGTTAAAGAACTCCGGGTGGTCGTAAGTTAATCCGTAGACCTCTTTAGCTATACGCCGTTACTCATAACCAACCCACTGTGCGGTTTCGCGACGTTAACCCGCGGTGTAATTTAATGAATGCAATATCAACGTGTTGCCTTGTCGCGGTGAAAGCTTGTTATAAACCTGTTCTTAGTAGCGCTTAAAAAAAAAATCGGTTACGTTTTTATTCCGGTCAAAAATATCGTTTTTCGTTTTTCTTCCGTTCACATTGGTTCATACGTCATATTCCTGGTTTGATGCTTTAATAGTCACAGGTTTGATTTGGGCTCGTTCTGATTCGCGGTCTTCGAAATATAATTCTAGCCGCGTTTAGGTCTTTAGTAGGGCGTAATCTTCGTAAGCATAGAGAAATGCGCGTTTAATTCGCGAAAACTTTTCAAACTCGTGTCCTGCATATACATGCGATGGACGTTCGTAAAGTTCTTATTACTGCCACGAAGGAGCAGATTAAGCGACGTACGAGACACGCGTGGGAGTTCAATCTGAGCCCGCACTCTGCGCCAAACCTGCCGCGCACTATTCGTTCAACAGTTATTCGCCGGTGACCACGGAATCTCCATATGCAGTTGGGCGTAAATTTGTGGTTCGCCACCGAGCTCGGCCACTCCGTTCTGCGTTGTGGCGCCTTGTTGACCGCATTGAAATTCACCCGCGTCATTTCACGAGTAATTTAAGCTGGGGGCATCGTCACCGTAAACGCCGCCACCATTGGGTCCCTTGGAATGTCAAAAGCGGATCATTCATGTTCGTGTTGCGACAAATTTTCCCGGTGTGCACGCTGTCGTTCTTGTTTCGATGTCCATAGGGGGTGTTCTGCGGGGCTATGCCGAACAAATGTTTCACTGAAACTACGCCGACGTGCGCTCATTTTGATGGCTCTCGCGCAATCCTGTTCAAAAAAATTTATAGTGCCGATGGCAGACACTTTGCGAACGGCCCTCGTATATACGTGTGTCCGTAGATTTCGGGTCAGCGCCGTAAACGAACTTCAACTCATTTTTTCAACAGCTCCTTTTCTGAGGGGACACTGCAAGGCTGGCTTCCCTGCGTTTCACTGCTGAAGTTTCGCTGCTGAAGTCTGGCGTGTGGCGAACAGCGCAGCTGCTATTCTTCCCATTCGTGACACACACACACAGAGATCAGCTGCGCTCGCGACTGCCATGTGTGTGGCTTTAACCAGCAGCCGGATCGCGGCCACTGTAAATTGAAAATGTCACTTTGTTTGAATGAGTGCTATCCTTTTTGTCATTCCTTTAACTGACCCGTTTACTAACGTTGCTCGCGCACACCGCATATACGGAGCAGACGTCGTTAAAAAAAAAAAAAAAAAGAAAGATTGCCTGCGCGACGCTTCGTTGGTTTGCGAGCAGCTTGGTACTACACATACGTATACTGTTCAAACCTATATGTGCGGGCGTCGGGGGGTCATCGACCTCTCCTGCATTTTTTTTTTCTTCAAAAGTTCGTCTCGCGCGGTTCGTTCACGTGATGCACGATTCTCGTCGGTCGTAATGATTTCGGACTTGCAAGAAATATTGCAGCTCCGCTGCCAGTTAATCGCCCGCAGATTTTTCTTTGAAAGCGATATGCACAGCCCGGAAGACTTGGTCCTGTCTGGTCACGATGTTGTCGGGCATTGCTAGCCGGATCAATGTGCTGAACGGTTTCAGATTGTGTGACGGTGTATGGGAATATATCCTCGCGGAAAGGCGGTCCATCGACATATATTCTTTCGGGCTATAGGCTGTCCGGTAGTACACAAACCGCAGCTCGCAAGAGTACAAAGACGGAAAGGGACGAATGCAAGCGCCGATTCGCGACGTTTTCTTTTTTTTTTTCTCAATATAGAACTTTCCCGAATTACCAACCGCAGTAGCTTAGTGGCTGTAGCGTGACACTGTTGATGATTGATGTTTTACGAACAGTAAATTCTGTTCGCGAGCAAGTTTCGCTCATCGATCGGTTTCCGAACCTTCGGTTTGAAGTCTTCTCGCCTTGAGATGGTGCAAGATGGGTTCAGACCTCAGGCCTGTTAACCACAAAGCGCGAGCGAGCGCGTGGCCGGAGATAACAACCGCGCCTTCTACTGGCACACTCGCATTATCGGCGAGATTGCGCGCCGCGCGCTTTATCGAGCGCACTCTGCTGCAGCGTGGCGCTTAATCTCGCTGATAATTAAAGCTTTAGCTGACAGTGCCTGCAGTGTGTCGGTAGAAGGCGCGGGTGGTACTATCTCCGTCCACGCGCTCGCTCGCGCGGCAACAGGTCCGAGGTCTCTACTTGCATTGAGCAAGTTTATGGACTTACGTATACTGAAGTTCCTGAAGCAGCCGAAATCTGTGATACCACAGTGATTGAAAAAGCCGCTGTAAATTAAAGTGTGTGCCTGGGGTGTTTGGTTATGTCGCTATATTTGGAAGTTGTTCTTGTGCCGGACGTATAGCTGAGACAATGTCGAATATTCAGCGCTGGAGCTGACGGGGTTAATGTATATTTGCATGTCTTACAGCGCAGCTGTATGTGGCTAGGATTCGTCCGTCTGTCGCCTGTACGCCGAAAACTATCATCAGCAATGGCTCGAGCGTCGTCGTCTTCCGCAGCTGGCTCGCTGGCGTCTCTCGGCGCCACCGGCGCGAACGCGCTCGTGCCACTGCTCCCGCTTCGTCGTCGTCTTCCACAGCTGGCTCCGTTGCCGCTCATCATTCCAGCGTAGCATTTCACTTCTGTCGTCGTAATGGGGAGGCCGCGTTTACGGGGGTATGAGCCATTGCTTAAGGGGGTATGAGCCATTCATTGTCTTACGTGACGGACAGATTTAATCTTGAACTAATTTAATTTCGAAGAATCGTAAGCGGCAATGCGACAACGACGGACGGCGGGCATACCGTCAGTGACGTCGTTCTCTCCGTCGCAGCCGAACGTGTGTGTAACCTCCTTAATTAAGAAACACAAAGACGTAACCATTAATTGAGAAAGACATTAATGAACCGTCGGGATTAACCCAGTGATAAACACCGGGGCGCTCGTTTCAGCTTCGCTGGTTAACCACGCAGTCTGTACGGAGTGCTTGGGCGGTGATTTCTTTTTTTTTATGTAGTCTCTTTTATGTACGCCTGCTGACGTCATTCGCTTCTTTCTGATTGTTCAGTACATCAGAGTACCCTTTTCCAGTCATTTTCGGCACGCAATTTCTCTTAAGTGCCATAGCCCAGAGACCACATGCTGATGATTTCACGCGCTTCAATAGCTCGCAACTGTGCGCATGAGTCGTAAAATCACGTGATTGAGCGAAGAACACATGTAGCGCAAAACCTTTAGTCAAATGCTACAGTCGACAGGGGCTAATTAGAGTTTAAGCTTGCACAAAGGATGCAGAATGTGGGGTCCGCGTTAGTCACTATATAAGCTGATACAAGACTACGTGACGTCAATGTGCACCTGCGCAGTCGATAGAAGTTAGAAGAAGAAAGGGAAACCAAAGTGTAGGAATGGTACTAAGACATTCTCTCTTAACGACAAAATACCGACGATTGCGATACTCCCTAATGCGAAATTTGAGCGCAGCTTTATGCGTGTTTTCATTTCGAGATATGTGGAGTCAAAACATTTGAGAGTGGGGGTGAAATAGAAAATGTCGCAGTTTCGACCTAAAGGCGAAGGATCAATTGCGATAGGCAAATTAGTAGAGAGCTATTCGGAGTAGGGATAGTAGTTTTATCGGCTGCATAAACTTGGACAGATTCGCTTACTAACTGAATTCACAAGCGTGGTGTCAGCGCGCACAAGCAAACATGAATAGATCACACTAAATGACCGCGGACAACGACTGTCAAAACGCTGGGAGCAAGCGCAGCCGCCGCAGCGGGCGACGGTTCGTGCGATATATCGCATCAACAGAATCTGAGCGGCGAATGCACAGCTCATGCAAACGTCAGAGCCCTGTGGAGATAACAGACGGTGCGGGCGACCGCCACAGCCGCGGGCAAAGTACGAGCGCAGTTGTTGGCAGAGTAGAAGCTGCGCCCCCCCTCCCTCCCGCGCTGCCTTCCCGCTTTCTTGCTTTCGCGTGGGAGATTGAGTGGCAAGTTCCCCTTACGCCCGGTTGCAAGATACGCCTTTGGTGCCAGAGCACAGCGTCGCCCCGGTTCCCTCCCTCCCATACCCCCACGGCCTTTCGCGCGACGGTCGCGTTTGCTTTCCGCCGTGCGTTCGCTCTCCGTGAAAGCGTGCGTCCCCCGCGCGCTTTCGCTTGCGCATACGGCGCGCGGCGACGATTTTATCGCCCTTGGACTTTATACGGAACCTCACGGCGACGCCGACGGCAGAAATTCGGTTGAAGTGTCCGTATAATTGCTATCACAATAAAATGCTCATGTGCGTAGATTTAGGTACACGCTGGGGAACGCAGGTGGTCAAAATTAATGCGGAGTCCTCCACTACGGCGTGCTTCATACCAGGATCGGGTTTCTGGCAAGTAAAACCCAAGCACATCTTTTAACAATAACTAGTGTAACCATAAATTAGCAATTTACTTCCTTAACCACCCACAACTGTAGACCCTATCTTATCTAAAACACTAGCTACGGGCGTTTTCTTTAAATTTTCAACGCTATAAAGTAAGAATTTGAAGATGTCAAGCTGAACGTATCAAAAAGTGATGCGTTGAACTTTGTGGCGTTAAATAACATTGGGCTTAAATGGCAATCGACAACTGCGTATTTGCTATCCGTAAATTGTTCGAAAACGGTGTTTAAATTTCAAGCTGAGACGCACTTTCTCCTTTCGGTGCGCGTATTTGCATTCTCTGTATACTTCCTTATCATCCTGACATCTTGTTTGTAGCTCGGTTCAGTGATGCATCGGGCCCATTGTGTAAGCGCTCAGGCGTGACTCATGCGTGTTTACATTGTCGTATACTACGTCGTGAAGGCAATACAGGCAGAACAGCTGTTCTGTTGACGACATCCTGAATATATGAAGCAGACGTTGGTGCTCAACTGGAACACTTTGCGTATCATAGGTGTGTTTTTTCTTTAATACACTCCGACCGAAAACAGATTACACGATTTGGGGCGTTTATTTGTCCAACAATTAAACCTAATCGCCGTCTATATCTTGCGCGTGTTACCCTTTTATATAACGCTGCGCGCTAATTTTCAGGTTACGAACGGCAGGCGCGTTATCAGCGTGACGTATTACGTTCCTGACAGGAATGTAGCGAGCGGCAGTGTTCAAGAATGGAAACAAAAGCTAGACAGATGATGACCAGAATATACGTAGATATATCTACGTGTTTCTGGCTTCAAACGTTCTGGTGGCCACATTTATTACTTTTTTCTTTGTAGATTTCTAAGAAATCGCATGTTCTTAAACACGCGATGCCAATGAGTCACCTGCGCACATACCTAATCATTGGGAATCCTTTGTAACGCGTTGTTTTACTGAAGATTGCCTAATTCGTTTAAAGTTACGCTTGAAGCCGGAAAGGCGAATTCGAGGCAAAACCATGTGCACTTTCCCATCATTCCCATTATCGCCGAACCGCCATGATTGGGCACTATAGCGTGGACACTCCCATGGACCCTAGCGTCACATTTACTAATCATGGTGTAGACAACTGTTTTTTCCGTGTGTCGTTACGGCAATCTCAGCTGTGTATGTTTTAACGTCTTAGAAGACGGCTTGCATGTCTGCGTATTGCAACGCGAAAATTAGCTTTAGAAGTGGCGTCGCGAAGCTGCTTGACGTACCCGAACACCTTTGTGCGCCGTTTTCGTTCTTGTACGCCCCGCAGATAGCGTCTCCTATTGCTTTGAGCCACCTGATAAAAAAAAAAAAAAGTAATTCTCCGTTAGAGTATTTTAGCATAGCGCCAACGTTCTTGTCGCTATCGGCGCAGCTTCCGTTGCCAGTAGGATTTCGGTCTTAACGATAGTTGGCAAGACTTCACTTACTGCTGTGCTTCACTTTATGGATTTGAGCGCGCGTCAATCCAAAGCGACTTCTAAATTGCGTTCGGGGCGTTGCGATCTGTCGTGCAAGTATACAATGTCCGCCTCTTCTGGTATAGTATACGTATAATGCTTCTGAACGCGATGAACATCAATAAAATCGGCATTCGAAATGAAACAAACAGGCACAAAAGCACGCACAGATGTATGCCGCCAGTACACGCAACTTTATACATCAGACAGCGCAGCTGTGTAATAGTTCTCGCCCCCATCGTAAGTCCAAGCGGTCTGTTTTCGGTACTGCCAGAATTCTACCTTTATAGTGTGTGTGTGTGTGTGTGTGTGTGTGTGTGTGTGTGTGTGTGTGTGTGTGTGTGTGTGTGTGTGTGTGTGTGTGTGTGTGTGTCGTGCAATTGTATCGCGATGTGTCCTGGACGTTGCGAACGTTTCACTGTATACTCTTCGTTATGCCCGACCATGGCCTCAGAGATCTGCGCGCGCTGGCTGGCTTTGAGGAAAACCAGCCGGCTGCGCGCAAATCTCGGAGGCAATAGTCCGACGAATGTTCCTGAACGTTGCGCACGTGGCGTTTGCGCTGCTGAGCTCGAGGTTGCGTGTTCGATTCCGGCGGCAGTGGCTCCATTCCGATATGGCGGCGAAATGCAAGAACGCTCGTGTGCGTTATTAGATTTTGGTGCGAGCTGCAGAACCCCCAGGTGTGGTAAAAATTAATCGGGGCTTCCCGACTATACGGCGCTTGTCTCATGTATACGTATCGTATACGTGTAACCGCGGAATTCAATTTAATTAAACGAATGCCGTGACGCCAGTGTCTCGCTTGTATATAGCGATGCTTTGGCAGTTTTCCTTCGACGTTCGATTCAGCGGTAATGGGAGATCACAGGCAGATCGAGGCCTTCGTTCTGCAGTGGACATAAATATAGGCTGATGATGATGACCGGCCGGGCTTGTGCACGAGAACAGTTGTGGAACTTCCATTAACGTCGCTGTAAAGCACCGCACACGCGCACACTCCTTTTGTTTTATCCGTTCAGAGCCGCCTCCCCCTATTGTTGTTCTGCCAGCCTTTTAAAACGGGATTACGTTTTCTTTTCCTCCCATTTGGCCGTTTCTTTTTCCCATAAAACTTGTCCTTGTGTACTTTTTTTGTGCATACTTGTACACACGTACTTTTATTTTCGCGAGCCTTCCCAAAAAGCACAGGCCGACGATCACTTCTCATGGCTGCCTAAAATGGCCGCTTCGCTAGCGGCGAAATGCGCGTTGCAAGGCGACTGTTCGATGTGCTTCCTGTCCCATCGGTCTTCGCATACAGTGTGTGTGTGTGTGTGTGTGTGTGTGTGTGTGTGTGTGTGTGTGTGTGTGTGTGTGTGTGTGTGTGTGTGTGTGTGTGTGTGTGTGTGTGTGTGTGTGTGTTATAAACAGGACGTGGCGTGTTCTCTGTTACTAGCTACACGGTCGCCGAGAGCTCCACTGACCGCGTTTACCCCCCCCCCCCCCTCTCCCCCTTTGGCAGGAAAAGCATTGCTTGCGTCTGTGTGCATACACGCGGCTATATTGGATGGATTTTCCTCGCGGGTCACGCGTTCTTGCCTTGCTGTCTGGCTTGGTTTGGCTATATATGTCTGGCTGCGAAGGGTTGACCGGGGTATCGGCGATCTCTGCGGTTATTCTGGTATATAAACTCGTGGTTAAACGGGCGCTTCGAGAGAAACGCGTAAACGCGACTTTATACTGGCGGAGCGATAAGAACGAAAGGAATCGGCGGTCTCGATTTGGTTATAGTTTAGATAACGGAAGGGCGAGCACGAGTAAGTAGCACGGAAAACGAGGAAGACGACGAGACGAGTGCCCACTTAAAACTGCTCGCGTCTTTGTGACGGTATACGGAGTCGTTCAGTGTGCACTGTGTCACAGATCTTTTGATCTAATAAAAAGTCCCGTCGTCTTCTTTCCTGTCCGTGTGTCCTTTGCGCTGTTCTTAAGATGAAAGTGAATACGATTTGATTGGATATGGACACTTTGTCAGTTACATGAGTGCTGACGAGCCGCCGTTGTTTCTGCGCGGTTGTATGGCAGGGTCGTATGTATTGGTGTGCCTTGAGAAATAACTGTAGTTGTAAGTGAGCATTTGTCCTGTCGTCTTCCTTAAACACGACGCACGTATCATGCTCTTGCTGTGTTCGTTTCTCCCTTTACGTATATGCCCTTAAGCGAATCCAGTAGCGCGTCGCATTCTTTAGCCCATCGCGGTATAATTCCTATGCGACAGCGTTTACCTCTGGTACATTCCCCTTCGTCTTATTATAGCTGTGTCATCAATGCGATTCGGCTTCACGTAGCGAGTTGCCGCCGTTCACACGAACGCGACGCGCTAGAATTTCGATACGACGCGCCACGGTGCCGCGTTCGTGTAATCGCGGCGCCGAGCCGTGCTCCCGTGAGGGTAACGGAAAACGGCGCCCATTTCATTTACTCTGAATCGCTGTAATATATTCACGTAAACGCTGCTAGGTGAGGCCTAGCTGTTTCTCATCGCGTTTTACTTTCCTTATTATTTTTTTTTTCTACGAACTTTTTACGGTTGGGGCATAACCGCGCGGAGGGTGTGTCTAGGGACATTGAACCATTGCGCGGTTTGTCGCGCTGACCTTGTTCGTCAAAAGTGCTCGGCGTAACGGGGCACGGGTCGCGACCGTCAAGGTCACGGAGTGCAAAGGCCAGGGTCGTGCGTCTGTCGACGACGAGGCGCAGACGAAGGCGACGCTCGTAAACGATTCGGTTGGTTTTAAGAGGGTACGAGTTTTGCGGTGGCTGCGTGGTTTGCAGTGCACTATATACGCTGACAGTGAAACAAAATCGGAGTGAATGTGAACGCCCTTTTCGTTTTTTTTTTTGTGTGTGCAATTTTATTTATTCCGTTTTTCTCTTTAAAGAGGGCAGTAGCGACAAGGTTCCCGTTCTCGACTAAGCAGCGGTGGTTCTGGTTAGCTTCCAAGCACCGGTCTGCCGTGTCACGGCCGGTTGCGAACTGCGTGCAAAGTGTTATTTGCGAACTTCGATTGCGAGTGCTTCACGGAGAGCGCATATAGGTCGGCCTCTAGCTGGACAGTAAAGCGAATACTGCAGTGCGTTTACCGAGGGAGTAAAATTATACGCACAGTGGTAAGAAAAAATTCAGCCATGTTTTAGTTTTCCTTGCGTTGCGGCGCTCTCTAAAGTGGGCCCGAGGTGTCGCGTATGAGCAAGCGAGTAACCAAGGGAGGCTCTATATTTGCCGTTAGCTATAGCTCTATGAAGCCAACAATGAAGCCATTGTACGTTGGCCTCGTAAGGGTCGTAAGGGGCAGCGTAGTTCATGACGTGACGTCATCGCGCACATCTGACGCAATTCCAAAGGGTCAGTCTTTCCGCGAGAGTAGGGTATCGTAAGCCAGAGATGATTGGTTGCTGCACTACAGCTCGCCCTGATATTATCACAGCATCTCCATTGGTTGTTTCTTTATTGATGAACAAGGATGTCATTAAGTTCTAGATGACCCCGGGGCTCAAACTTTTTTTTTTTTTTTTTTTTTTGTAAGCGGCCTCGTACTGGCGTACCGGAGCTGTACGTAGAGCGTGAAATTCAATGGAAATTTAGTCCTTCATTTCTCTGCTACCGGCCAGCCTTCTTTCTGTCAAATTCTGACAATATGCAAAGAGCACTTTATCTGCAGTGTAATTAAGCAGACTGGTGGTCACGGAAAAGCAGCGCACAATCGGCAGGACAAGATAGGAGGTATCACAGAGAAACTGTGCTTTACTTCCATATCTATATATTGTCCCGTCTTTAGCGCTGCTTTTATGCGACCGTGAACAAGCCGGCCCGCCAGTCAGTTCTTGCTGTAGACTATAATGGTGCTTCGGCTGGAGGTGCAGTCCTCTGCTTCGGAGCGGCGCAGCCGGATTCCGGGTCGCTCTGGATCCGAACTGGAGGTTGAGGGTTCCTCATTCACGGCTGGGCGTCTAGTCTCAGCTGAGGACGCGCCGGGAACAGGAGACGCCACCGCTTATAAGCTCCAAGTTGCTTCTAATGGGTGGTGTACAATCGGTTCATTTTGCCTTCACTGACACATGGGGCTGAAGTGTGAGAAGCTAACGACCGTTCAGCGATCGATGAAACAAAAAGTCGCATCCGCTCGACGGAAAGGTACACCGTATGCATTCTCCTCGGGCGGCCATGGTAATGTAAGAGAGTCAGACAGCGGTCTGGGTCAGAGAGCAAACGGGGATAGCCGATGTTCTATTTGATAGCATTAAGAGGGGGAACAAGCTGGGCAGGCCAGGGGCAACGCGTAGGGCAGGTAACTGGTCTATTAGAGTTGCAGAATGGATGCCCTATAGGAAGAGAGGCGCAGCACACACAGTAATATAACTTGCACCCTTTAAATTGAATAAGGGTGTAAATCGGTATATAGCCGACACCCTTACACCCCTTTTCGGGCTTGTAAGGGTGTCGGTTATAGACAGATTTGCGCCCTTGACTTTTAAGTGTGTAAATTATTTTACAATGTAGGGGACGTCAGAAAAATAGGCGGTGGGATGAAATTGAGAAACCAGCAGGCATATAGATCATGCTCACTGACGCCAGACAGGGGTAATTGGAGATCTCTGGCGGAGCTCTTCGTCCAGCAAGTTGACATAGAGAGCCTGATTACAAGGGCGTTGGAGTGGCACGCGCCGTATGAGCTGGTTTGTTGTTTATGGCACGAATTCACTATACACACCAGGAGCAAGTACATAAGGGGGAAAAAGTAAAATGCACCACACTATTTGCCGAGGCCATAATTTTTGGCCGTTGCCTCCAGCTAGGGTATTTCTTTCGATTCGGGTGATTCTCGGTCAGAATTTTATATTCAACACTTAAGCGCCGCCTGCCTCTGACCTTTGTGTGTACACGCGCTGCATGGCTGCGAGGAACGGTCGATGCTCAAACGTTTACGCTGGTCTGTTTGGCGAAGGCCGCGGAAGTCGGCACGTCTTTGTCTGGACTCGTCGTCTGCGCCGTCTTGCCGCAGCGTCGTCTCTTCCATCTCCAAGGGCGTGTGTACCCGTGTACTTGTCTTACTCTTATTTATACGTTTTTTTTTCTTTTTTCTTCCGCTCAAGTTCGCTGTTCAACGACGCCTACGTTCTCCGGTTACTCTATAACGCGCGACAAAGAGACTGCATGCCCCTCCCCCTTTTCACACCCTTTCCTCCCTTGGGTATTTTGCAAGAAGATGACTGCGAAACGGCTGGCGCGCGCACGGGCGGCCTTTTTGATCGTCGAGCGTTGGCGGCATGGAGAGCGGACGCCGCTGCTCAAGAAAAAAAAAAAAAAAAAAAAAAAAAAAAAAAAAAAAAAAAAAACGAATAAACGTTCTTTAGTAGCCGCACATTTCGCCCGGTATAATGCGCAGAAAGTGTAGAAAACGCGACAGAGGCAAACGCGATTTTGCCGAGTCAAGTCCAACGAAAACGTGGTTTGCAAGTAGAATGAGGGGTGGAGCGAGTGTGAGAAATGTTTGAATAACTAATCGGACTATTGTCTCACTTGATTCGGTCCTTGAATACAATGGTCACATCGAGAAATCCGAGTTTTCTTGGGGGGTAATCGGCGGCGTGAATACTTCACGCCACCGACTGTGCACGGTCAAGCATGAAATAGGAGCAGAAATCCGTAAACATTTCGTCTTATCCACTGGCGTATACGTGACGTCTAACCAAAACGTCGCTCAGGGAGGCAGACTTTCTCCGACGAAACAACGATCAGTCGACCGACGCGAAACTAGTCAGGATTTCTAGACGGCTGTACACAGTTATTAATGCGAAGAATATTTCTTTCGCTTCTAGCACTATTCGATTCGCATTTGATTCGGTCTCAAGACTACTATATTCGCAAACACCTAAAATACAACCTCGACCGACGCGAAACTAGTCAGGATTGCTAGACGGCTGTACAGTTAGGCTGGGCTCGTTTGCTCCTTAATGCACCTCGCTCCCAAAGCATATTCGGACGGCTTTACGGACGTGCGAGTCCAGAACTCTCTTCCGTGAGAAATTGTCGTTGCACGCCTCGGCGGTGCGGCTATTACGCGAGTGTATGCGGTACGTGGCAATTGATTCTTCCCATAAAGGCGCGGGCGATTTGCGTCTTGGAAGAAATTGCTTTCCCCGTGCTCCTTACCAGCTCGCGGCAGAAGGTATACGCGCTTCTGCGTGCATACATGTGGGCAGATCGCCGCGGGCCCAGAAAGACGGTTCTTCCGAATAGCAGCTATAGCTCTTGCTTGCTGTAGCCGGCTCGCTTGTACAGCTCGGTAGTCGAAGGTGAAATGCCACTGTGTGGGCAGGTATATGCGTGTGGGCGCGTTTCTTTTTCCTTTGACGAGGGCTATCTCTCGCAACTTTCGCTCTGCAAGCCGCTCCCGCTGCCTCCTCGCCAGCACTCCCTCCCTCCTGAGACCTCGCCTCGATCACGTGATACGCTGCGCGGAGGTCGAGGCCTTCCCCTCTCCATCCCTACTTAGCTCGGTCAAGGCGAGGTGTGGTTTGTTTTGAATTTTGTCTCGATGAGTGTTCGCTTGCTTTCGCCGTGGTCTACCTCCGTTTTTTTATTCCTTGGCGGACGCAGCTCGCCAACAGCTTTCGCTTTCGTCTGGGCCTATCTCAATCGGCGCCTTCGCCCGGGTTCTGGAGGCCTGTACCGTAATTACCGCGCTACAACCGGTACCGCTATATACTGCACAATGATGAATGGCGTCTATAAGTAACGGAGGGTAGGTTTCGGCTGAAAGCATATATATGAAGTGCTTATTACACTATATCCATCTCCTTTACATATCTTTCACGGGTCATACATTAACTTTCCAGTTCTCCGTACGGTGAAGTGAATGTAGCGCTACGCGTGGGGGGTCAGCCAACCACTACCGAGAACCGAGATCGTCCGCCCCTGACCGCCCTGCGGTCGGCGTCGACTAAATGGAAGCTTCACGGAAGGATTAGTGATGCATGATGGGTGAGCCCTTCTCAGAATGCACAGTCGTCTTTCGTTACTGATTCCCGATACGAGCTCTGGTCTTGACTAGCGCTCGTATCAGCTAATCTCCAATCTAGTCAATCGCAGCAATGCACGGAATTGTGGAGACGGATTATATAGTCAGTGTAGACAGCGTCGGGCACGGTACAGTACCGCGCTGTGCTACAGATCAGCTAGCGGGTGACCGCGTTGTGGTTAGGGCCAACCTAATCGCATCACACCGCACCGAGATTACGCCTTCATCGGCACCTATATAACATACCACCCGCAGTCTGCTCCATGCATTCCATATACTACCCAATTCCGCTTCTTCCTTCGCTCTCTAATCCATATTCCGTGCAATCCACGTGCGTTTTATCGCTCGTTGCGCGGACCTTAAGCTTTGATCATCCCATTTTCACCCGCATAAATATATGCGGATGAAAATTGCTTGAAAAAGGTCGGTCCACTGACCGAAACTGTTGGGTAAATAAACCTAAGATAACCGTAAGAAACCTAAGATATATGTAGTATTAGTATAATGTATTGCAGCTCGCCGGCGCTTCCCTAAATGAAATGTGACTACGCAAATCCATGGGTGTATTATTGCCTATTGTTATGCTGACTAATTATTTAGCTTACGAGGTGCACTGTTTGCCTCGTATCCCAAATGGGCAGCAAGCGGAGGCCCCTTCGATACAGCATGCGTAAACAACCGTCTCGTTCAGCTGCCAACGATGTCATACTTCACGACATCGGCGTTTCTGCGAGAAAACTATACATTCTCTAAATGAAAGATCATACGTACAATATGTCCTAATCTATGTCTACTTTACGGAGCACTAATTGTGTGCATGAAGAGAATACGAAGAATGATAAGCAGGCTGCACAACGCTTGCCTACTACGGTCTCCCGCTCGCTGTTTCCGAAGGTGTGTGGTCGCACGTATCAGCGCGACCCAGAGTGATGTAACGGTGCTTACATGCACAAAATATACCTGTTTTGATATGTTCTTACATTAATTGATGTCACTGATGAGCGGCTAGCTATCTCAAGCGAACGACGTACGAGTGGTCGCTGTACCTGCAGATGTAAACAAATGCACCGGTCGGTGCTTTGGACTGTCAGCGGCGTTCTTGTGGGATAAAAATGCCGAAAGTAGTGCTCCACATTTTACAGTGAGCATGCGAAGCGGTTCCCTGAGAGGGGTAAAACACCTAAAATAGCAAGCAGCGCGTATATTAGTGGTTAGGGCTACCCTTGGTTTTCATGTCGCAGCGCGATATGTTGCGCATGGGTGCTGGCTCTAGTGGTGGAGGACGGCGATTCGTGGCTATTGAATTCGTCTGAATCATAACTGTCACTGTTTGAGAGATCCGAATAGGTGGTGCAGCTTGCAATGTAACCCGAAGGTCCCCGAAAGTCCGGCGCGGTCACGAATAAGCTGAGCGTCTGCTCTTCGCCGGTTTCGTTCGCCCCGCGGGCGAGACCGGCATGCGTTGCGCGCCTTCCCCGCCGGAGATACATTCGTGACGTCACACGCAGAGGTTCGCTCGGCTGCTTGCTCAGGTTTCGGTTTCGTTTTTGCGCTTTTCTGCTTATTTAAAATTATTTTCGAATTTGCGGAACAGTTCTCCTATCAGGTGCGTCACAGGAGGGTCTCGGGAAGCTAAATATCTTATTACCTCGACATGGTCAAAAAATCGCCGGAGTTGCCCTTTAAGCTTTGATCATCCCATTTTCACCCGCATAAATATATGCGGATGAAAATTGCTTGAAAAAAGTCGGTCCACCGACCGAAACTGTTGGGTAAAGATAGCAGCGAAGTTGTGCTTCTCATTTATGTATGTATGTATGTATATATAAGTAAAATGTATGCGGTTTCTTACTTTTCCGAGACATCAGTAAGCTGTCGGTCATGACTTCAGACTGCTTGCCATAAGCCCTCCAACCCGTGCACGTTTATTCGACCGGAAATTTCCTTATGATCCGCGTACCCCTGCGACTTCAGAGTATACGGTAAACTGAGCCAGTTGGCATGTGTTCATCTCGAAACTACAGCATGCTGCTTAAAGGACGGAAGGGAACACCTTGACACTATAGCGCCGACTAACTGAATTTATTCGAGATAAACTTGTTAAACGTGGGGGACCTCCATTATCGGTCTGCGCTTGTGTCAGTGTGTTCCCTTTTATCGTTTTGTATGAGCCACGCTGAATTAACGTGCCCCGTGACTGTACTTTGCCTGGTTAAACGCAATCCCGCCCAGTTTCGAGCGTCCTATATACTTATACGGCCAATCACGAACTCCTGTTTGCTTTACGGGCTATTGAGCATGACGTAATTTTGCGCAATAATCCTCGAACCTGCCTTTATACGATCTTAGGCCGCGGTTGATGTCCTCACACCGTTCGTTTCTAGTCATTACGAGCGTTGCTTAATGAACGCAATTTGCAGCCGCACGCCAGCGTTGCATTCGCACGCAGAACGTCGCAGGTGCAGTGCAGCGTGCGAACTTCCGTTCAGTGTGTACACGTGCACGCAGCTGGTTGCGCAGTCCGTTTGTTGCAGCAAATAAGGACGCGCGTATATATACGCTCGCTCGAAGCCTTATTTCTCGGGCGTTTTTGCTTTGCAAGCTCCGCGCGTGGCCGCGTTTTGCGAGCGGTTGTTATTGCTGTGCGCGCTATAATACGCATGGCAGGAGACGGAGGACGGGCGGGTTGTTGTTGTTGTTCCATTATGCTGTCTAGGTTCCTTCTCCGCCCTTAAGGCATCATTAGCGCCGTCTTTCTCGCGCCTTTATTATTTTTTTTTGTGTCGTGTACCCTTTCCGCCGTAGTTGGTGTACGTAGCGTATGTAGCCATCTGCTTCTTCCAATCTGGAAACATTGCACAACATGGTTTCTCTGCACCTGTGCCGATCTCTCTACGTCTGTGCGCGCGGGCTTTAAGCGGGTGCTGCTAATTGGCGCGTGTGGGTTTTCTTGCCTTTAATTTCACTCCGATGCGCGTCTGGGCTGCCTCGGTTAGACCGTGTCGCAATTACGTGCGCCGGTTGTTGAGCGGCGAAAGGCGTACAGACTTTGACGGCGCCACCTCGTAAACCGCCAGTGTTCTTTGAGTAGGCGGCTCACGATATATATATTGCTGAGGGGAGACCACACCTGCTTAAGCGCTACTTTAATAGCCCGCACTATAGTCGCCATTTTATAGCCTCTTTCTCTTCGTCTTCCACCGGCATCCGTCTCTTTCCTGTAAGCATCGTGCGTGGTAGCTATACGCTGATTCAGTATATATATCTGTTCCGAGAAACCAAAAGCGCTGTCAAACCTTGTCTGTGGTTACTTGGTGCAGTATAACCCATGTGCAGGAAAAAGTTTCCGCCCCGCGAAGCTGTATGGGGCTGCATCGACCGTACGTTTAATTTCGCTGTAGCTTTGCTATCCAGAAAGATAATTACACGTACACTACGTGTACATGCAATGTGATTTGTTGCTAAGGGCTGTAAATTGATGTAAATTCAAGCTAAGGGCTACACTGAATAATTACAGGTGTGTGTGTGTGTGTGTGTGTGTGTGTGTGTGTGTGTGTGTGTGTGTGTGTGTGTGTGTGTGTGTGTGTGTGTGTGTGTGTGTGTGTGTGTGTGTGTGTGTGTGTGTGTGTGTCAATGGTTCAGATGATAGTATTTGAAAATGACCTTCACAACTGCGTTGTAATGCGACCGGTAGACCGTTTCTGACCGGTAGACCGATTGACCTTCGTCGGAAGTTAGACAAGCCGTTCTAAGAAATATTCTTTGAAGTCCCGTCGTCTCATTTAATAGACATCGTCCTTTCTTGAATTTTTCTTTTTCTCCCAAGCGCTTTTGCGAACTTTCTGATCGAATAAGGCGTTCAAATTTATGCGACAGCGCCTCAGTCCCACTTGGGGATGCGGGGATCCCGTATATTCATGACAGCCGCTTCGAACTATACGTGCTCGAGTGCCGTGTGTTCTCTTTGTCTTAGTGAACCGAGAGGGTGCGTTTTTTTTCTTCTCCACTTTCGCCACAGGTTATTCATATATAGGTCATTTTAAAACCTTAGTTAACTGTGCGTGTGAATGCAGTCATCTACCCACCTTTCGAGGTTTCTCAGTGGCTAAGGCATCCTGCTGTTGAGCGCAGGTTGCGGGTTGGATTCTATGCGGGCAAAATGCTACAGATGCCTTTACTGTCCAGATCATGAAAATGTGGAGTCTGTGCAGGCGCCCCACATTGACACACCATAAGAAAGCATAATGCATTGCTTGTGTGCTGCCGCCCGTGCTTGCGATATGATGCGACTAATGCGAGCGCGGAACCGTATTGGTGGTATTTGCCAGTATTTGCAGCAATGCGGGTCTTGAATGGGGGGTGGTAGTAGGAATTCCCAATTGTTTATCGATGGAGAAAGAACACGTTGCGTTCGGAATGAACCGACAACTCGACCTAGGAAGTTTCGGTAACTTCCTCCGAATGGAAACGGCGCAAATGTAATGGTTTGACGTCAAGTTCGTGACGTCACACTGATTTCTCCGACCCCACGTGTTATATATATACAGTATATGCATGCTCACAGGACTTTTATCGAGACGCATATTGCTTGGCAGTACCCTTTGCCTCGCAGTTCCTTAGTTTCTTTACGCCTCGGTATCCGTCGGCAACGCCTTAGTGCAAGCCTAGCAGGAGTGCGCTTGGTATGAAGAGTATCCGACATCGTGCATCGAATCCCTCCCCCTTGTATTCGTATTACCGGAGAGGAAGCCGAGTGTATAGGATAGTTCGCTGCTGCGGCGCTCTCGGGTTCAAAGACCAGTGGAGCCTGAAGCGTATAGCGACGGCAGTGTTGCATTTTGAAGACCCTCCAGTCGTAAAACGAAACTGCCCTGTCTTCTCGATTACAGCAGACGAGTCTCGTTCGTGAGCTGCACGGCTCCTGTGGCGTTTTTGGAACAGGCTTGTCGCGGAAATTTCTTTTTAATATTTAGCTCTTATCGTCGTCAGCCAGTTTTATGTCCATTGCAGGACAAGGGCCTCTCTCCCCAGCGATTTCTTACTCGATGTCAACTTGAATACCGGATACCCCGGCCGTTTGCTCTCTAATCCACATATGTCACTGTACTGTCTTCCTGTGTCTTAACGTTACTCCGAACATTTTTTTTTTCGTTCCATCGCTTGTTGTTCGGTCCTTAGACCCCACGTGGTAAAAATTAATCCGGTGACATTAATCCACTATGGCGTGCCTCGTAATCGTATCGTGGTTCTGGCGCGTAAAACCCCAGAATCAACATTTTTTTTTCACGGTCCTTAAAGGAGGGGCCTTGCGACCATATTTTAGCCTCAATGTTCTGCCTCACAACACGTTCCTTGTGTTACCGAATTATGAAAATTGACGCAGCCAAACAAGTTATTCAACTTACAAATTCAAAATAAAAGCAAACAGAAAGAGGCATACCCTTAAGCATTTCGCTCACCAAGCGAGGACTCCAAATCAAAGGTGGCTTACATCCCGTAGTATACCAGAAGTTTCCTTCCGGGAGCTCTCCCTGAAACGCTGCTTGCTGCAGCTGCCGGCAGGCGGCGACACATGTTTATGCTTGCGCCGTCGCGGTAGCAGCTTGCATCCCCATAACCGGAGGCAAATTCGCACTTTCTTTCTAAAAAAAGAAAACAGTTATTTCTAGCAAGTGTTACACTTGATACAGATTACAGAAATATTACACTGAATGACGTGGACTGTGCACTGAAATATTACACTGAATGACAGTGCAGCGGTAAGCGTAAAATCGTTTTTCGAACTTGTTAAACGAAATATGCAGGACCCTGTATATGGTTCTCAAGCGGCAATACAAGTGGTGGTGATAATGATTTAGTGGCATACCCTTTGAAACGGGATGGTGACAGATAGTGATCTAGCCTGCTTGACTTAATCAGGCATGCTTTTCAGTCTAGCATTTTTGGATATATACATCTCCTTAATGTTTTTTTTCCCCCTCAACTTCTCTACCTTGTACCACTACCTCTGTAACGGATCCGTCGTATCAATCTCTTCCCTGATTTTTCCCCACCAATACTCTAAACGTCTCTTGCTTATCTCGGCTGCTGACCGGTTGATGCTTCCGTCCACTTCGAATCCAAGCGCTTCTGGAAAACGTACTACGGGATGGATAGATGGATGGATCGATGGATGGCTGCTATGATCGTCCCCTTTGAAAGGAGGCAGTGGATTGCGCCACCAAGCTCTTGTTCTTGTTTTGCCTGCCCTTCCTATCCCCCCCCCCCCTTTTTTTTTCTTTAAAGAAAAAGAGTGACGCAAAGAATTCCCAGCCTCGAGCTTTCTGAGCAGTAGACCGTTGGACATCGTACCTAGTGTCATTTTCAAGCGAAATTAATTTGTGCCGCACATATGTATGGTCCTCTTTGTAAGTGTAAAAAAACAAAACACGTTTTTGAAGTCGTCGTTGTATGTATAACATAAACACGCAGAATATATTCTTCATGCCCAGCCAATCGAAACGAACAGCGTAAGTCACGCGCCTTTCCGTCACATGCACTACCGAAAATTGTTTAGCGCTGCTGTCGGCGCGGTAAATAATTTCAGAGGGAACTTAAGATGACAGATGCGCCGGGCCCCTTTAACTTCTTTTCAAGCTCCTTTGCTAACCTCGAAGTTTTTGGCCCACATTGTCAATTGGAGATGAAAATGAAGCGCAGTGGGGGGATCGTTATATAATTGCTTAGGACAGATGGAGGATTGCCTTTTACTATACCACAGCGGGTGCCAAAACGAATAGGCAGTCGAGTGCTAGGTCACGGCCGCTTTTCTTTTATCCAGCGGCCGTGGCTAGGTGAAGGATTCGATACGAGTAGTGACAAGAAAAAAACAGTATTGGCCAGAAATATTGCGGAGCCTGTCCCAGTGATATACATGGTCTGCAGATACTCGGAGTAAACGCGAGCGTTTACTGATCACACAGCGCTGTGTAATTCGCAAGCTGGTCTTATCAGTTGAGCTGCATGATCTCGTCAGTGGAGTGAAAGTGGTCAGTACTGACACATTACACTGTGTGATGCAGTAAAACGATATCAGCTAGCGCTTTGTCCTGTCTGATTGTTTTCGTCGTCCTTTATTACGCTTAAATTTGTCTTAGCCTTCTGAAACACTAGATTTGCGTCCTAAGGTTTGCCCGTGTCCCGCGCCTTCGGGTCACGTTAAAGATCACCTGGTGGTCAAAGATAATTCGGGAGTCCCCCACCATACGGCGCGCCGCGTAATCAAATAGTTGTTTTGGCACGTAAAACCCCACGATCAGTCGTCTAAGGTTTTCAGTTCGTGTTTTTGTGCAAAGAATGGAGGGAAAAGTGCGCACAAGACAGATGTGTTCATCGCGAGAACGAACCTGGAGGTATAGCAGAAGGCGAGCTGGGAACCTGCGTGCCTCCTGGAATGTCGTTATTCAAACGCCGATCGAATGTGTGACTTCACAGTGGATGACCGACTGGGTTAGTTGCGTGTTTCTCGTCGCAACTTTGAAGTCGGCGCACGCGACTGTTCTTCCATTCCAACCTGCACGGCTTTCTCGCAAAGCCGTGCTTTGTTTAGCAGAGCGCCGTAACCAGCGTTTCCGCAACGGGTTTCTCGTATACCGGTACCCGCGGGGTTGGCTGACTGGTTATGGAGCTCTGCTGCAGAGCACGAGGTCGACGGTTCGTTTCTCGACTGCATTTTCGATCAGGTACGTCTCCGTGTACGTGCACAAAAAGTAACGATCTCCTCATAATCGCTATGGTAAAAACTGCATTTCATTGCCTAAGCGCAGAGCTGAAGATGGAACTACGTGTAGTACGTTGCCACGTTGCTGCCGCGTTCGGTATTTTCACGCAATCTCGGCGATTTCGAAACGCACCTCGAGGTTGCTTTCCGCCGTCTGGGACGACACGGAGGTCTATTATAGATCAATTGAGCGTCCTATTTCTCGAAAGCGGATGACAAGGATAGGAGTAAACCACTTCGTTACAGTTACCCATGCACTGCACTTCATACCCAGAATGAATATACTGCGTAATCACTTCCGAGTGAATTTCTAAAGAAAGGCAATGGTGCAATGTATTGTACACGGGGTCTTATAGGAGGCTATAGCAGCTCATTTGAGAACCCCAGGTGATCGAAATTAATTCGTAGCCTCCCCGCGATATAGGGCGTCCCTCATATTATAGCCTTTGTGTCGCTTTGGGACGTCGAAACCCACGAATCAATCATTGTAGTACAATGAATATTATAATGGGTCCTACTTTAGTTCTTCTGGCTGTCCAATTCGCATTTGCGGTTTGAGGCGCTTGAAGGATACACGTGAAGAGGCCGCATCATGGGAGAAAAGAGACGCGTCGCTAGACACGTTCACAATGGGTCGATTTGCTTTGAATTCGTTCGTTTGGCGGGCGTAAACACGGCCAGTTCTCGGAAAACGGGGCGTGTATTTTTTTTTTGTTTACCAACGTTTAGGAAAAAAAGAAAAACATGGAAAGCGGTTCATGCAGCGGTCAGTGACTCGTTGGGTCGATTCCGATGCAATCAGAACGCCGACCGCGCGGCGCCTCGACTTTTTGGGCGAAAAAATTCGGCGCCCGTTGTTGCGAAGAAAACTCCATTCTTCTGTCGGAGGCCGTGTCTGTGGAATGCTATAGCTCCGCGAGGTTTCAACTCGGAATGTAAAGAAAAAACAAGCAAACAAAACAGTCTTGCTCTAAACCCGAAATCTTTGGTTCTCTCTCTCTTTTTTTTCTGCGGTTCCAGTCGTTCCCGCGCCCAGATCCATGCATCATCTTTCAGTGCAAATAAAGTGAACCGAATGTTCAACTAGTTTTCCTTTTTTTTTCTTTGCTTTCTGTTCGTTTGCGTTTCCCTTCCTTTCTTCTTTGATTTTTTTTTTTGTGGGAAGCGCCACCCAGTGACCGCCGCTGCCGCCTTCAGCAGCTCTTCCTACGAGCGCCTGACCTTCGACACATGCAACAAAACACAATGATGTATGAAGTCCTCTTCCTTCGTTGCCTCTTCTCCCCGCTCTATATGGCGCCCTCTGCTCCTTCAATGAAGACCCACATATCTCCCCCGCTGCACAGGTGAACCGTTATGTACAGCACACATGCGCATATATGTTCATACGAACGTACTTCATACATACGTACGCACGTGCAGTTGCATGCCGGGGGGGGGGGGGAGGGGGAGGTGTAGCTGCAGCCTTCAGCCGAGCGCCTCTCCGAGAATCAGGGTCGACCGTTCGCTTGTCAAGCCCACGCCCCTTGGCCGACCCACATTTTCGAGAGCTTGCCGGTAGGGGGAGGAGGCGTTTGCCCACATCATCCATATAGGCTCTCAGCGCCCGTGTACTGTGCGCGCTCTCTCCCATTTCTGTTTCTTTATTTTACACTTGCATCTACTGCGTCGTTTTATCCGCGTCCGTGTAAGTGGCCGCTCTTGTCTCCCGCCGAGATCGTGGTTGTCGCCGTCGCGCAAGCAGCAGCAGCATCGAGAGTGTCGTGCTCGCGTTGTGCCGGTGCTCCTCTTTTTTTTTTTGTTCTTTTTGGTCGGTTGTTCGGCGTTTCACGGCCCATAAACGAACAGCATACGCTATCATGCGCGAAGGGCGACGTTAAAAGAAAAAAAGAATTGAGATGCGTGAGAATGATTGCTGGAATGGCGAAGATTAGAAAGAATATATACTTTGTTTTAGGGACGAACTATAGGACTATTCGAAGCCGAACCGCGGTACTAGGAAAATTGAACTGAACCAGGAATAGGAGTTAGTTCAACGTCATAAATTTCAACGCGGAAATGCGTTGAAATTTGTCACTTCACACGCACCTTGCGGTGCCACGGTTTGCGCGCGAAATGCAATAAGGTTAACGTTGGCCTTAATTTTTTTTTTCGCTCTTGACCAAATTATTTCTCGACGAATAAAGAAAGATTAATTGAAAGAATACATCATTGGTCTCAACTGATTAGTGTGGGTTTTATACAGTGTCCCTCGGTTGCACGGGTACAAGCTCGATGTTTCAGCTATTACTATAGCGCTGTAGAATACACGAAACGAAACCAAGTGCAAGGGCGGGATTCACAACGGTTATATATCTGTCACACGCATACAGCCGATTCCGGCGATGAGTGACCTCCAGCGGACGCGACTGTCCACTTTAAATGCATAGAAACCGACTAAACTCAACTGATCAAGAAAAAAAAAAAAAAATGTTCGCCTCCCGTTCTAATAGCGTGTAACATGCGCAGATTGTAACTTATCGGTGCATCTGCGAGCGTTGCACGCTATTGAAACGGGGGACGAAACGTTTTTTGCTCGGCTCTTTGAGTTCACCCGCGGTTTCTATTCATTTGAAGTGCCCTCTCTCTCTCTCTCTCTCTCGTCCACTGGAGGCCGTCCGTCGCCAGAATCTCGTGTACGTGTGGGACGATGCGCGTACTCGCGTTTCCTGGGTCAGGGTTGTGACCCTCATCTCTATATCGAGCGTATATAGCGGGGCGCCCGCGGATGGGCTTTTCTTTTTGTTTATTTGAGCGATACGGCTCGACCGCACAAGCGGACTTTCACCTTCACCGTGTTTAGTCCTTCGCTCTCTTTTTGGAGAGATCTTGAAAAGTAGAACGGTGTGTGTGGGCGTAAGCTTCGTCGCGGTTGGAAAGTGGACTCGCGACGCCCTTGTTTCCCCGGCAGCGCTTATTGACCCTTTTCGCGGAGCAGTTTGTTCTCGAGAAACGAGATGACACTTTCGGCGGCGCGCCATGCGTTGCCTCAGTGAAAGCGCACGAGTACGAAATCATTACTGCTTCTGACCTGTTTCTGTGCCATCAGCTGTCCGAAATGCAACTGGGTTTTCGCTCATGCACTGTGCCCCATTCATTCTGCAAAATGTGGGGAGCGGTGGATTGAAGACGTGTGGAGTAGTTCGCTGCAAAAATCGTGGCTGGCATAATAAGGAATAGAATGAATATGTGTGACCAAGTTCACGGGCCGTTGCTACATACGGCCAGCCTCTGTTGCCGGCCCTTCTCAATGTACAACTTTCCTCGTGGAAAAAAAAATCACTTATGCGCCAGCGTTGTATCGCTAATCTCCAAAGAATATACTTCAACCCCAGGACGTCGGCCAGAGAGTACCGCTCGTTAAACAACGACAAAGAGAGTAGCGCCGCTTCCTGGTATAGTAAGTTTCGTGCACGTTATCTGCCACATCTACCCCTACTCGTACGCGAACTTACGCACACTCTATCGCCAACGTATTAAGAATATGTGAATGGGCGCACACTTCAATCAGTGCGTCAAAACATGGGTGACAGCGACTACACCGAAAGCACACGAATGGCCGAATGTGAATGTTTTGTGACGGTCCACGGGAGTAAGCGAGCTACTAGCGATACTACATATTTGCTACCTGCTATTACAGAGTACCGAACAGCTACGTTCCAAGCCTTGTGTGCAGCAAGAACACATCTATTGCAACTGAGCACACCGGCGAGCGATTAGGCAGAGAATAATCAGATAGTGACCGCACCGACGAATTTCACTGAGTCAAAAACGTGACAAGCCGCTGCTTCAAGGTATTTTCCAAATAAAGAACGAAAAGCAAAACACACTGATCCTGATTCAATTCATAAGCGGAAAGCCTGGATAGCTTGGAATACATTTTTTAGCCTCTATTTTAGAACAAGCACCATATGCGCTGCTCGCACCGTTTAGACAAAGCTTAATGAGCTCAGAAAGCGCTTTTACACGTCCTCTGAAGCTCTGGCCTTCGTGTCGTCCACCAGTCAGCGTCTACGATATCTCCGGAAACAGAGGTTTCCCGAGCCGCGCCGGGCGTCATGTACATCCATTTTAAACATGGAGGCAACGGAGGCAGCTGAGGCAAGCAATGGACGCCTCACCACGCGATCAAACATGGCAGCGCCGACGGGATCGCCGCGAAAAGGGTCAATAGATGTGGTCTGGACCGACCGTTCTTCGTTGGGCCGCGATGTTAGCGCGAGAACTACATGGAACATATATATCTTCAGCTTTTCTGTAAACGCATTAAACTTAATGGAATACTGGACTAGCGCAAAAGGTGGCGCTACCAACCACCAGCTGGCGCCACCAACGCGGGCGATCACGTTTGTGTCTCCAGTATAACCCGGTGTTCCGCAAAGGGCAATACAACTCCATATCGCGGTGTATTTGCTGTCGTACCTTGTTCGACCACTGTTAATTGTTCACTTCGTTTCCAACTTGTGTATACCTCTGTCGTGTACGTCACGTACTGCGAAAGTCATTCTTTCATTATTTGCAGGTGGAGGGTTTGATCCCTTCTCATCCACCTGCAAGTGAAGTGTTTTGGGCAGCAAAATATCTACTTTCCTAAAACAAAAAAAGAAAGGACAATTACCAACGCTGCCACAGGCGCGCATCCGCGCCGCTTCCTTGTATATCGGGATTGGGTGTTCTTTCCAATTCGGCCACGGGCGGGAGCTGCTTTCGAGTGGAGACCACCGTGAGCGGTCCCGTCGCTTTTTTAGCGCCTTCGTCGTTTCCTTCCTCTTCAGAGCCCCCTTTTCTTCTATCTCGAGTAGTACTGCACGCGTGGGCCGAATGTGGCGAACGTGCAACGTCCGTGTCGGCCACGCCTACTTCAAGATGTTCTCTGCTCCCAAGCCTTGCGGTTTTCTTCGCCGACGGAGGCGGCGCCCGCTACGCGCCGTCATCTATATAGCCCAAGCCGGTTCTCGTGTAAAACGCTTAGCAGGTAGACTGGAGCTGGCGGAAGGATGTAGGAAGTGTGTGTGTGTGTGTGTGTGTGTGTGTGTGTGTGTGTGTGTGTGTGTGTGTGTGTGTGTGTGTGTGTGTGTGTGTGTGTGTGTGTGTGTGTGTGTGTGTGTGTGTGTGTGTGTGTGTCGCGCAATAAAAGTGAAGCCAGAAAAAGTCGGCACAGCACTTGATCTTGTCCCGGCAGGTCTTAATGTCTTCCGCGCCGGCGATCTTCACACGCTTTTCCGAAAAGACGAGTGCGAAAGCAACGGGCTCCTGCCGTAGTTGCACGTCGCTGCGAAAAAGCATGTCTTTGCGTTGCAATAAACAACCGAACTTGCACAAACTGATCGGCAGAAAGTGTTTGGTCCCGGGAACTAAACACGGGGGCATTTATTTCCTTACTCTAATAACACTTCGTCGTCACTGTTGATTAATAGTGAATTCCGTCGCAGAATTTTGTCATGTTATCTCGAAACTGATGCTAAGCACAGTATTTATACTAAATCAATCAAAGGAAATTTAATTACATCATTAGGAAAAAAATTGTAGATATATTTGGACCGCTAGACTAAACTTCATACATGCACCCCAAAGGGAGCTTGTGCTGCAGTAATTAGTTGAAATGTAACTCGCTGAGTAACATCGAGAATTGTCGTGCAACCATATCGAAAGAAAACATGCGTAAAATATTTAAAATTACAATACAAACATATGGAAGTCCCTCATAAAACCATGCCATACATCATATGGGGACATGCCCCTATGCGATATATGGGAAACACATGTTGGTTTTGAAGTTGGATCCGCATGCTCTATTCTTACGACCGTTCAGGTGTTGACAGATGTAGCTAGACCTACGGTTACAGTGCAGTAGGCAGTAATTTCCTTAATATCCTTGACCTCATCGCATGTGAAAATAAACAACCAATTACTACTGCTACGTGCGAGTGATAACATCGCCGTGTTTCGGCCCAGCCTCGTGTAGTTCAAGCAGGAGTATACGCTACGTATTGCTCTCCGTTGCCGCAGGACTAGAACGGGCATTCTACTCTCTCTCAGAAGGGCAGAGTATAAAGAACATTTCACTCTGTCGGCGCTGACGGAGTGAACAACTCATTTCACTCCACCCGACATTTTGCGAGTAAAACATTGCGCCCTGAAGAGTAAATCGGCTCCTTTACTCCCGCGATACCCTCCCTAGTCTTTATAGTGTAGTATGCTTTACCGGACGCTCTAAAACTGTGTTCTCTAAACTGAATTGCTGTTGCAGCAGGCTTTGCTTTTGTCCCGACTATGGGTTCGACTCGCCGCCACGTGTCAAATCGTTGAGGCAGCGAAATTAGCCCAGAGTTAAATATTTGAAGAAAGTGTGAAGGGGGTGCCGGTTTTGTTCCCTCCCCTGCTCTTGCAGTCAGCGGCTAATGTCTTTAACGAGCGTCTGCGATAATTTTCTCATGTGGGCGGGATGCTTCTCCGTGCGCGCGCGCACGTGTGTACGTGTCTGCGGGCTCGCCCGCTGGCGCCTTGCCATAATTCAAGGATACTGTCGCTTTCTTCTTGGCCGAGGAAACCTTGACCCGATGAAGTCTCAGGGAGCGGGCGACTGTTTGTTTTGCCGCGGCGAGTTTGTGTGAGGAAAACAAATAGTGGCGCGCTAAGGCACTGTAGTCGCATGTTAGTAAATCAGCTTGAGAGAGGGAAATATGGCATCCAGCTTCAATTAACGAAGCCGGAAAATAACTTAGATAAGCGGGATTGCTTGGCAGCCCGCATAGCAGAAAGACCACTGCAGGGAACTCGACAGCTTAGCATTAGGAACGGTTTGAGCATTAATTCATGGATTTTCCCTGTATATTCGTCTTACCGAGTACTGAAGCTTACAGGGAGAAGAATACATCAACTTGTAATCGATTCGGATAATGTGCTCGTCACATTGTGCTAAATGAAGAGCCGTCATTTCAAGAATCGCTTCTCTAAATTTATTCGTGCTTTCTTTGGCTCATATTTTCTGATCGTTTCAGTGTGCCATCTGTTTGTTGCGTATGATGCAGTGTAGCCGGCTAAATTATTGCTGCGAAACCTTAACATTTGCCGTATCGTTTGTTTGTTTGTGTGTGAAGGATAGCCCTTCTTTTACCTCCTCTCCTCAGTTTGCAACCAATGAACCGGAATGAGCTTTTTCACATTGGCAAAGGAGGCTAATATAACCTGCTCGATTCGATTCCTGATGGAGTACAGAACCGCGTTGCCATTGGGTAGCAGATGTACCGTATAGACTAGTCTGAGGGCCGCACTTTTTTTTTTTTTTCACAATTATGAAGAGGTGCGGCCCTTACACGCGACCGGACCAAAAGGTCCCGTGTAAGGGTTGCTACTAGCTCGCCATCTAGTAGCGGCGGAAGTACGCAGCGCGCGGCATCGGGGCACCGATTGCGATTGCTTCTCCGTTGGAAAATGTTTTTTTTTTTTCTCAAAATTTTGGGCTGCCAAGTTGAGGGTGCGGCACTTACACAAGCCTATACGGTATGTCTAAGGTGCATCCTGGGCACTGCTGTCTCGCTCTTTCCTTCCTGCTACATTTCTGCGATGAAAAAAAAAAAAAAAAGAGAATCTCTACCGTTACTGTTCTGGTTATCATGCCGGCTTTGTGCGTGCTCCCCAAGGCACCCTGTGCATGTGGCGCTGCATTATTAGCACGTGCAGTGTTGGCAGGTGCGTGATAAATAGCGTGTCGCCTACTTTCCTGTCCGTTTGTGGATTCAGACCTGCGCTTAGGATTTGTCATAATGCCGGACCGACAGTGATGTATGCGTCTGTGCGCTACGATTTATCGTATATAATTCTGTATCCAGACAGCCGCAATTTTGGCAGGTAACGGCGGCGTGTTGAAGTACACTCAAAAAGCGCAGTCAGTTTCGTCCAACCCGAAACGTCAAATGGCTGCGCTGCCACACCCTGTCGGTACCGCTATAGAAAGGCATCGTCGGAAGTATCATGTGAGGAGAGGTTCAGGGCAACTGCGGCTTCAGCCTGGCCGTTTATCTCGGCCGAGATGGCGGCATACCTGCCGTACTTGCTTAGTGGCTATGGTGTTGGGCTGCTAAGCACACGAGGTCGCGGGATCGAATCCCGGCCACTGCGGCCGCATTTCGATGGGGGCGAAATGCAGAAAACGCCCGTGTACTTAGATTTAGGTGCACGTTAAAGATCCCCAGGTAGCTCACGTTATTCCGGAGTCCCCCACTATGGCGTGCCTCATAATCAGATCGTGGTTTTGGTTCGCAAAACCCCATATTATATATATAATATGAACGAGAATAAAGGAGAAAGGAAACCGATCGAGAGGCCCGAGTTTTATTAGTCATTTCGTAAGAAACCAACAAATGACAACCAAGGACATCTTAGGGGAAATTATGTACTGTATACAGACACGCGCACACACACTGGGGACGGTCCTGTGTCGTCTACACCATGTACACTGACACCGTGTATCGTACAGCGCGCTCTGCTGTGGGACTGTAGGTGCTCGAACTTGTAGGCGAGACCGGGATAATAGTCGCCGCTGTAACGCGCGCACTCTTCCTGGCGCAATTATGGCTGTGCGGGTGGGCGAGGTCGGCGTCATTTGCATAGCCTCGGTCGCTGCATAGCGGCACGGTGTAATAGCGGTGTGCGTACCAGCGCGGGGGGGGGGGGGGGGGGGGGGGAACTCCGTTCGTTTTGCTCGCCGCCGCAGGCGCGCCCTCTCGTGTCGCCTGCCGTCACCGCCGTTTACCGCAGCGCTCGCGACGGCGTCCCTTTGCGAAGCGCGTATGCTGTTAGCGCCCGATAAAGCCCTTGAAAAATGGAGTGGGCGTAGGAAAAATTGGAGATTTAGTTTTTTTTTTTAAAGTTTCTACAATGGAATAAACCTGATGTGTGAGACAGGCGTGTTCAACGCACTGCGGACGCACGTTCCTGTGTCACAATAGTGCAGTGACATGGTAAAAACGGGAATAATTGGGCGCCACATTTGCTGGAATTAGCTTGGCCAAATTTTATAAGCATGACTTGGGACTTCGATTGTGCTGTGTGGCTGTGGAAACATCCTTCTGTAATGTCTAATGTTTCCACCCGGTCATCAATGGAGTTGCATATTGGCACATTCATTGCACTTTGCTGTAAGGATGGAGTGTGTTTTGATGAATTTCTGTAGTTTCCATTTATTAGATTAACTATGCTACTCTGCGAATTATGTTGCACCGCAACTGGCCCAAGTTCCTAGTTTATTGACATTCACTGCACTTGTAACGTTCACTGAGCTTGTGGATATTGTTGTCCTGATATGCATTACAGCTACTTCGACGTGTTGTTTGATGACTGTTAGTAGATTTAATATGTAAATAGGGCAGTGGCCACAGGAGTTTCTAATGCAACCTGAACTATGCTAGCTGCCATGTCTTCTGATGAATGGTGGAGATGAAGAAATGAGCATAGTGACTCATGATGGATTGAACTGAATCTGCCAATTGAACATGTAAATGTTACTTGCGCAAATGATGCTCATAGTTCCAAGATGAAACTGAACTTCGTCTTCCTGCTTGCAGACCTCAAAGAACTGGCCATCGACCTCTACCGCAAGGGTATCGACGAACTGCAGAAGGGAATTGCCATTGACTTCTCCCAAGGAAAAGGTCAGGTTCCTTATTGCTTTCTCTCTTCTTGGCTTTATATCTGTCTTTAGTCCTTCGACAAATAAAATGGCAGCACTGCTTTGGATGTTGTAGTTAAACCCTAGCAAAAATTCTAATACAAGAACTAAAAGCCTATTAGGTTATTGCCACTAATACAGTCTATTGGTGTATTAGTCTAATAGGCCTATTGGTGTATTAGTCTAATAGGCCTATTGGTGTATTGGTCTAATAGGCCTATTGGTGTATTGGTCTAATAGGCCTATTGGTGTATTGGTCTAATAGGCCTATTGGTGTATTGGTCTAATAGGCCTATTGGCCTAATAGGCCTATTGGTGTATTAGTCTACAATAGGCCTATTAGTGCCCATTAGACTAGCACATCGCTAGTCTAATAGGCCTATTAGTGTATGTCTATTAGGCCTACTAGTCTATTAGGCCTACTAGTCTATTAGGCCTGCTAGTCTATTAGGCCTGCTAGTCTATTAGGCCTGCTAGTCTATTAGGCCTGCTAGTCTATTAGGCCTGCTAGTCTATTAGGCCTGCTAGTCTAACAGGCCTACTAGTCTAACAGGCCTACTAGTCTAACAGGCCTATTTGTGTATTAGTCTAATAGGTATATTGGTGTGAAAGAAAATCTTGCAATGCACCAGATACGGAACGAAAAACGGGTATAACTGCTAAGATTGCTAGGAGCATTTATTAGCACAGCATCTATTTTTACAGATTCCTCTTTCAAGATCTTCGTCAGGTCAGCAATCTTGATTGAGAGCTTTTTGTTGACTTCGACCAAAGGACGTCCTTTTGAGGAAGTGGTTAAAAAAACCTGGACACAGAAATACACACATATAGAAACAGTTAAATGCAGGGGTGCTAGTTCTACCAGTAAACGTTTAAGCTGGCAATATTTGCTTCCAAATTAGAATAATGTGGCTCCGCAATTGATCTTACCAAACTAATTTTAGGACATTGTGATATATGCCAGCTCAAAATGCTTAATATGATGCCACCTGACATGATAGACATGATAGGACAATTATAAAGCACACAAAATCAACATAAGGTGTGTGTTTCATCGAAACTGTAGGCAGATATAAGGAACTCTAGACAGAAATCTTGCACAGCGTTATCGGAAATAGGCATGTCATTGCTGCAACTCGCACAGCAATCGGCGCGACGGCACTGTACAGCAGCACTTACGTCCACCGTCAGGATAAAAAAAAAGAAGAAAACGCATCGTACTGTACTATAGAAGCATAAATAAGTACAATTACCTCAAAATGGTAAATCGGTGCCAGGGAAGATGCTGCACATCGATGCACGCTGATAGCCACAAGGCCATGAAGGACAGGGGTAAAACAGTTGCCTTGCGTTGTTTTGAAGTCACAACAGCATCCATAGATATATACGTATACTACTGCACGAGTGAGATTGCGCAGGCGCTGACACCAGCGAACCTTAAAAACACATCGTTCATTCACGAACACGCACGCACGCCTTGCGTGACGCCTCGCCTTGACATGGCAGCCGTCATTGCACATGTGCTATGCGCAACTACGGTGGACTACAGTCGCAGTTTTATGTCCTTCCCGCCTGCCGTGTTCCCTTCTCTGCAGTGGCGCACCGACGGGGGGGGGGATTCGGGGGTTGTAACCCCCCCCCTCCCTGAGGCCGACTTAACCCCCCCTTTTGTTTAACCCCTTTTCTTTCCTTACGCATTTGAGTGCTGCAACTAAGATGTAAGACGCGCAATCGTCTGCACACTCGCAAAAAGCGCATTTTTTGACAATTTCCTGTAAATAAATCGAAATTAGTGCTGTATAGATGGTATTGGCAAACTGTCAACCCCCCCCTGGCAGAGATCCTGGGTGCGCTATTGCTTCTCTGCCATAGTGCTGTTTGATGTCAATAAATATTACGGCCTTTTATGTGCGGTATCAAGTTGGCAATTTAGGTTACAAATTTAACATTTACTTTATGCGCACTTCAACACAAAATACGACACTGCCGAAACTTCAGCGGCAAACAAATATGGTTGCTGCTATTGCACCGTCATTCGTAATTTGACTGGACACGGCAATTCTGCCTTGCAGATTATGGCTGGTTGATTGCTTTCTTTTTTTTTTGTGGGGAAGTATTCACTGTGCTGTAAACACTATCTGGTTCCTCAACGACTCATCGTGACGAGGCTCAGTGAAGCAAAATTGGCAGGACCATGTAGGCGCACGTCGCTTTTGTGCATGTCGCTGAGAGATGGCCAGTTTCACTAGCTTAGTGCGCTGAAACGAATGCAAATGTGTGAAGCACTGTGCTGCACAATTGTACAGTATAATTTTTAATGATTCAGTGATTAATTAGAAACACCTCTCCATGCAAGCAAGCGGTCACTAGTCCAATTTTTCATCAACTTTCACCAGCAAACAAGAGCTGCGGAATCCAGCACTACATGTTGTATCAGACCAGCAACAATCTGTATAAGGCCAATAGGACCTATTAGTCTAATAGAGAAACTAGTAGACACGCAACACTGTTTGTATAAGACTAATAAGTCTAATGCGCAGGGCCTATTGGTCATATAGGTAAATCTGTGCGACTAGCAGAAATTTCTATTGGTCTAATACAAAACTGTATTAGACTAATACAAACTTCTATTAGAATTTTTGCTAGGGAAGCTAGCCTGAACTCTACTATCATAAGAGGAAGCATTAGCTCATGGCCAACTCCAAGTTCCCTATTCAAGTACTACATCTAAAATCCAGAAACGCTTGCAATTTGCAGCTGTTGTGCCAATGCGACTGAAATTTGTTGCATTTGATGGAAAAAGTTTCTGTCAACAGTTGGAAGCAGAATTCTCATCTAAAACGCAACTTTTTTTGAAAAAAACTCTCCAAGTATTACGATACTCCCTAATGCGTAATTTGAGTGCAGCTCTATACGTGTTTTCATTTCGTCATATATTGGCTGGCGCGGACAATTGGCTGGACATATTGGCTGGCGCGGGCGGCATGGTGCAAATGGATCGAAGTGTGGTGCGACTGCCTCGCATAATCTGGAGATCGCAAGAGCCAGCGCGTGGGTGACGCGTGGGCACGATTCACAGCAGCCGCCATCGACAGACGTCCCAGACAACACGCATTACTCTGGACATTGTTGCCGCACTATGCTTTTCTTCACTCTGTCGCCATACCCTCCTCCGCTTTCCGCCTCATGGTTTCGTTGCACCCTCCTCTCTGCTGTCCTCCTCGCATCTTTCATCTCTCGCGGCGTTACATGTTCGCTCTTTCATCCTTCGCTCATTCACTCGGTTACGCCGAGGACAACGCCGACGCTGGCCGCAGGAACAAGCAGCCTAAGAGCTGCGCTCTGAAATTTACGAGAATTGCCAAGTTTAAAAAGATAGCAATGGGGAGTTGAGTGCGCGGTAATATGATCAAGCGAGCGCTAGGGGGTCAGGGGAGCATGTCTCTCCTATAGCCCAGCCGTGGCTGCACAAAGCAACTTGCGATGCTGAATGCACATGTGGCCCATGCGAGGTTCTCTGTGGCAGGTGCAAAGCTTGGATCGAGTCAAAATGCTGGTCACTCCACGTGCACTGTTTTTTCGGGGCACCTAGTGTTGTAAGTTGTGTAATTTCAAATTCTGGAGACACGTGGAAGCGAAAAGCAGTGGGAAGTGCTCGATTCGAAGGCTGGCGCTCTTCATCACACCAGCGTTGTGACACCGAGTGTTCGCGGTCCTCGAGTGATAGGCATTCATGTTAGCCTTTGTGTGCGTGATACCATGCTTTATACAGCTGACAAAACTATGACCCTTACTTTGTGTAGTTGGCCAATGCTTTGCTATTGCTATGAGTGCTTCACCTTGCAGCCTTTACTGTGACTTTTTTGTAAGGAACTTTGTTTCTGACGTGTATGTTCGCAAATGCAGGTCCTTCCTGGGAGAGAGCACACAGGCTGACGGACAAGATGAGGGTCAACCTTGATATGGCCAAGGACAGGCTCGACTTTCTAGGTTGGTTAGAGGTCTTTTCTGTAGGCCCTAGCTGGGCTAGTCATGCTGTGAGTGCCTTCAGGTGTTTTAAATTGCAGAGCATCTTGGTGTGCTACTTCATCCAGTACTTTATATCTTTGTTTTGTTTTGTTTTGATACCTTTGCTGTACAATTGCTTAAGTATGATTGCAGAAAGCAAGCAAATTATATAACAAGTTGCCTCTTGGAAATTTGAGGTCATTAGAAAGAGGGCCCTATTGTAGTTCAAGATCGTATTGTCTAACTGCCATTGGGCCTTAATGGCTATGTAATTTTACTGTGGGACATGTCATGGCCTTGATTCATGGCCAAGGGGGTTCTATTTTGGTAGAGGTGGAATGCAACAAACTTGTGTACCAAGCTCTGTTTGGGGGCCCGTAAGAAAAAAAAAAGTGGCCCTCTGCAGCAGTCTTGTAGCCACTCTGTCGCTTTGAAATGTCTAACCGAATCAATCACCCAATTATTAATTCCCATTTGCAGAAAGCCTGTCCTTCAGTAGTCTGTGGCCTTCAATAGTATTTGTAAAGTTTACTAAAATGAAAGCCGCCCATTCTCCAATGGCTCAACACCAGAAGACTGATCTTGATAGCTCGTTGTGTTTTCTTTAACTATTGAGCTGCCTATTCAGGGCTTTGATGTGTGCCCAATATTTAGTTCCGTACAGTGCTGAAGTAGTTCATAGTTGCCTTCGTGGTCACGAATGTGAATTTGTCCGAGCACCATGCATTTTTGCCTCTTCACTGCATGGCTTTTTTAATTAGATTGTGTGTGGCAGTACTTGGCAGTGACGGCTTCCGCGTGAATTTGTAGTTTGCATGAAGTGAAGTTGTCGTTGAAAGCCTGCAGTACATGCACACTGTAGCTGCCGTACCACTCGCTGCACAGAAACATTGCAAAATGGACCTGTGTTCTTGCCTGCTCTGCAGTTGTGTATCAGCTTTGCCCCGCTGCACCTGTGCAGTACTTTCATGCAGCATTCACTCAAATTTGGTACCTAGTGAATTGCCGTCAACTGCCATAGAAACCCAGTGCTTTCTAGACTAGGAATCGGGTGGCAAGCCATGTAAAGTTCGCAAAGGTTTGTAGGATGCGGGTTACATGTCAAATGTGAGATTCTTATGTGTTAGTGCAGGGTGCTTCGAATTTATTGCATCACTGCGTAGCTTGCGAAAGCTGCTGCAGATGGAAACTTTGAATTCAGTGCTATGTATTGAGGCGTAAACTTGTGTAGCCAGCTTTACATAACTGGCTGTGAGGCTCCACAGTGGCACGTTGACAGTAAAAGAGGGCTTTCAGCTGCCTAAACAACACATCCGTATTCATGGCTTCAGAATGGCGCAACAAGGAAGACGAAAGATCACACAACCACAAGCGCCGACTCACTCGGCGCTTGTGTTCGTGTGATCTTTCGCCTTTTCGCCTTCCTTGTTGCGCCGTTCTGAAGCCATGCATCTGTACCAACTCGTCCAATTGTCAGTGATATCCATATTCCATCCATATTTCATATTCACATATGGATTTCGACTTGAAGCCTCTGCTCAACTTCAATGCTGCCACTTCACTGAAGAGGGCGCTGTGCTTCACCAATGCCCCTTTTCGAAAGGCAATTCGCTCGCATTCATGATTCCTTTATGAACAGAAGCTGCTTGAGAAATGCTCCTTCATTTTATCACGGCCGAGTAATATTAGATAGTGCCTGGTTACAAAATTTTTGCCATGAAATCGCTGAGGATCTTTATCCGACTTATCTAAGTGAAGGGACCACTTCAGTGGAGGGGAGGGGTGGTGCTGCTCTGTATTTGTAAAGTTGATGTTGAGTGTCGTATGGAAGCATGCGCAATAATTTCATTGTAAGACTTTTGACTGCTACATTGCCACATGTCCAGGGCTTGAGACACCTGTGCTAGAAGTGGGCCGACTGTCAACTTGAGGCTACCCCCAGATAAATTGTGTGCAATACAGTCAAACCTCGTTAATACGTAGTTGGCCGGGAATGACGTTTGGGTACGCACTAAGCGATGTACGAATTAACCGTCAGTGCCGGTTTAGCGGCTACTTACCAGCCAGAAAAGAACGCCACGATCCCCACAAACACACTCACGCACACACAGGCACGCTAGCTTTATTCACTGGCAGGCAGCAAAAAGTCAGTTATTTTCACTTGCCGCCGTGGTGGCCTCGCCGCGACGACGGCATCTTCGAAGTCAGCAAGTCCAGCAGCCAGTTTGTCCATTAGGCCTCGCTTCTCTGCGAACGCTCGCATCACTGCCACAGCACGCGCCGCGTCGGATAGTGAAGGGCCGTCGTCCACTTCGACATCGCTGTCCTCCTCACTTTCGCTTGAAGCTGGACGAGGTGCGACGGCAGCAACAATGTCGCTGTCTGAAAAGTCCGGGGAGGTGGTCACGTCGCCGTCGACATCTCGGAAGGTGCCGAAGTTCACCTCCTCATCTGCTGCACCTTGCCGCTCGAGCACTTCAACCAAAAGGTTCTCGCAGTCCTCGGCGTCTTCACCGTCCGCGTCGTCGTCACCTTCAAGTATTTTGAATTGCGCTCGCGCGAAACAATTCTGTATTGTTGCCGGCTGGACCTCCCTCCATGAGTGCGCGAGTAGGTGTACAGCGCCCAGTAGGTCTATGGTGTACGTTTTGCCGCTATCCATAACGAGCAACATCCTCCGTAGCAGATTTTTGCGGTACGTCTGCTTCACTGAGCGGATGATGCCCTGATCGAGGGGCTGGGCGAGCGCTGTCGTGTTCGGGGGCAAAAAGAGCAGCTTAATTGCCGTCAGGTTGTCCAAATCGACATGCGCCGACGCATTGTCGAGAACGATCAGGACATTCCTTTTCTTGGCAGCAAAACGGCGGTCCAGCTGGCGCACATACTCCTCGAACAGCTGAGCAGTCATCCACGCCTTTTTGTTGTGCTTGTAAATGACATCGGATGGCAAACGGGCGCCTTTGAAGCAACGCGGTTTTCCGTACCTGCCGATCACCATCAGTGGCAGCTTCTCACTACCGGTCATGTTGACGCCGAAAGCGAACGATACCCGATTATTGGCATGTTTCCCGCCGGTGCACTTTTCATTCTTAAATGCCAATGTCCTGTCTGGAAGCAGGCAGTAGAAAAGTGCCGACTCATCAAAATTGAAAATGTCGGCGGCATCGTAGGCTGCCAAGGCTTCCTGCAATTCGTTGTGCTGCCACTCATCAGCGCCTTCTTTGTCCGCTGCAGCAGCCTCACCGCAAACAGCTTTCCCCACTATGCTGTAGCGAGCTTTAAATCTCGACAACCAGCCGTTGCTGCAGGCAAAACCGGTGCAATTCAGCTGAGCTGCGAAAGTTAGCGCTTTCTCAGCCAGAAGGGGTCCACTGACTGGCAGGTTCATGCTACGCGCCTTCTTCAACCAAAGCAGCAGGGCCTTTTCTACTTCGGGAAAAGCAGAGTCTCTGATGCGGCACCTCTTCAGATTGCTGCCTGAGCCACCCCGCAACTTTTCGCGAGCGTTCCATATTCCGCACACAGTCGTCAGAGGCAAGTTCTTCTCACGGGCTACCGCAGATTTCTTCGCTCCATTTTCAATGGTGCGAATGATTTCCAGTTTTTCCTTTACACTCAAAACGTGATACGGCATAACAGTCTTCACGTGCAAATTAAATCGCACAATACGCGCACCAAACAATTAAAAAAAAAAGGACACGCCGCGCAAAAGAACGTTGTAAAAGCACACAACACTACGCAAAAGCACACCACCACTGCCGTTAGCACTGGTGGACACAGGAGAATGAAAGAAAAGAATAAAGAAACGTGGCGTTTGAGCCGTTACGATGCTTGGATTGGATTCCAAAGTGACAGCGAATTCCCCTACCCTCAGCTCCTGCGGGCTACCAGAAGCTAATCTCGAAGGCCACACTTTTGCGCCCTTTGATCGGCAACAACCGTACGAACAAAAAATACGTCGACGTGGCCATGTTGTGACGTCACTACGCTGACAATTGTAGTTTACCAATCTCGAAGGCCATGCTTTTGCGCGCTTCGATCGGCAACTCCTGTCGTCGCCACTGAAATTTTGGCGATTTTCTGCCCGTGAACATATAAAAACAAAGAAAATGGTACGTACTAACCGTATGTAATGCAACAAGCGACTACGGCTTAAGCGGTCAGCCAATACATGGGGTTCAATGGGGACCGGGTGGGGGAATCTTCGCGACTATGTTTAAACCGGACTTACACATTAAGCGGGTACGTATTAACGAGGTTTGACTGTAGTAGCTCAAGAGAGAGTACAGTGGCAAATAGAAGGCTAGCATGACATTGTTGCTATCCATTTATTCGTGCTCTCATTCTTTTTTGTGCTAATAAAGTGAGGAATCAAGCACACCTAGTGCACTTTGGTATCCTAAATTGAAATGAGTATTTCGTATGTAACATAAAGCTCCTTAAAATATCACGAAATTTGCCTGGTTCGTTACGAAGCGTTTTGATTACTGAACCATAAATAGCATGGCTAACGTGGTTATACCAAATCAGTCTGAAATAAATAATATGCAAAATAATTTAGATAGCACAAACCTTCGAGCATAAATTTTTCGTGCACTATAGAAGAAAAATTTTCATATCGGCAATCTTTGGTACTGCAATTAGTCTTGCCCAGGTGGATGTACGATACAAGTTAAAGAAATTGTAGCTGCAGTTGCTCTTTCCTAGCGGGGTCCTTCCTTGTAACTTACATTTACAATAACTTATTAGTAATGCCAACGAGAATGCGAGAAGTAAAAGGTGACAATTTTTGGCTGGCATCAGGCATTGACATTTTAGCGAGCTTATTAGTGCGATGGCATGCTGCTTGCACCCCATGTTGCTGCTGCATGCGTCTTGCGTTTGCATGCTGCGCAGAGAGCATGGTCAAGATTGAGCACCTTGGAGATGAGCTGCCCTGGCATGCGGGGGTGGCCCGCCCCCAGGCCAACCAGAAGCGGCGAGCATGGCAGAAAGTGGCGCCTGGCCAGGACGCAGCCACAAATCAGGATGGCCCCTCGTGGCTAAAGATGGCCGAAAACGGCAGTGCCAATGGTCAGCCGGGCGACAGGCACAAGCGCTGCATGTCGCCGACGCTGTCGCCCAAGACGCCATCTGGTGGTTAGTGCCCTTGTTATGCAATCTGCGCTGCCCGGCACTTGAAGGTGATTTGTTGTCTTGCGATAGCGAAATACTTGCGTTGCCCTTCGCTGAGAATGAATGGTAAATGAGGCCCGATATGCTGTGGCCAGTGTTTGTTTGTGGTTTAGTGGCGATGGAAAAGAATTGGAACTGGTGACCGGTGATAGCCAAGGCAGTATTAGGATAAAGGGCGGTGCGTCTGACATGTTTACAGCGGGAGTGCCAGGCCGTTCCCATTTTCGCACTCGAAGGTAGTTCGGTAGAAAGCTGCAGTTATGGCTGGTCAGCATATGAATGCAAGTTAGGAAAGTCGTGATATATATTCACTATCGCTCCGACACTGTTCTTGTAGATAGCATTCAACCTCTCTGCATCACTAGCGTGGTAAGAGCTCAAAGTGTTGCTATATGCCTATTCCTGCACAGTCGTGTACTGTTGTTTCCCCATTCCGGTCTCTTGTGCTAGTCTTCTTTTTTTCATTGGCGCTGTACCAATGCTCAGCCATACGGCAAGCACACATGCTCCTTGTCGCCCAGGGTGATCGCAGCTTTGGACTGTAGTATGTGCCGAGTGTTCTTTGACTGCATTTGATCGTGATCTGATAAGTACTGGCTGTAAACAGTTGTGCCAGGTACCAGCTGTGTGACAGATAAAGGATGTTGCCTTCCACTGTTGCCCAAGGTGCCATTTGGTGATCCGTGCTTCCTGCTGTTATCTGTTCTAATTGGCTTTTGACTGCAGTACATTATCTTAGTGTTGAAGGGTTCTCTTTTTCCCTGTATTGAGAATAGTTAAGGGTTAATGATAAGCATAGCGTTTAAAAGACGTGAAGACACTGGTGTGGGGGATACTTCAAAACCCTGATAACTGATGTATTCATAATTATTGTGGAATATAATGTAAGAATACATACTACCTAGTACTGCCATGCACATAAATGGTATGTAATATACTACAATATAAAAGACAATTGCAAATTGTAAATTTCTTAATTAGCAATATAAACTACGCAGTGATACAAGTATGGCCATTTTCTTGCATTCTAAGCTACTGCTCATGGTATGAGTTGGCAGTTTGGTATTGCAGAATTGTAATTACAGCTTAACTTGATACCACTTGTGCCCCTTAAAACAATTTGCTGACTTGGAGTCAAGTACGCTAGTAGCTGAAGTTGGCAATACTTTTCGCAGCAGTTGGCTTATGAGTCCCCTCGTGAGGTTTGGCCATTTTAAACAAGCGTAGGCTATATATGATGCGCTGACGATAAGTATTACGGCGCAGCATGTTGTGAAAGCAGCTGAAATGTCAAACCTAACGCTGCAGGCCTTCCCTTTCGAAACCCACTCGCAGCCTGTGTCGCGGTCACACGCACAAGTGCCTTTTCGCACTGCATGTTTCGTCACTCACCATACCTAATCATCCTAATCATCCATAAATGTGGAAGGCGCTACGCCGCAAGAGAGGAAGAGCGAAAATAAAGTAAGCGGGGCTCAACGACATGGTTTGACCCTTGGCTCCAGTATAGAAGGCAGGGAAGTAAACTGCTGGGTACGCAACTAGAGGCATAGGGTGTCTTGTCTCCGTTGGCAGTGACACTCTCCTCCTGGTGGCAAGGTGACAGGACATTTAATTTATAATGAACCTCCTATAATGAACTGATCTGAAAAATTATTTTGGTGGAACCAAAATTATTTTGGTGGAACGCTCCTTAAGTAGCCATTTTACAGCTTCCATTGTATAACCAGAATTTGCAAGGGGACAGGATAAAAAAAATGAAGTACTAGTGTAGGGCAGGCACACAGCTTTTAAACGAAGGGCGCATAAATGCTTTCTCTTGCATTTCCTGCTGCAGTCACACTGAAGAACCAGGTAGCAACAACGTCGCGGCCAGGAGTGGCGACGCAGGCAGTCACTCCGAGGGCCCAGACGCTGCCTCGCAACACGACGACTGGGGGCGCCCGGACGACGGCCAAGTCCCCATCACGGCTTGGTCGACCGGCCGCCAATGATGCTGCGGCGACGCCAACGCCAACGGCAGCAAGGCGGCGGATAAACCAGCAACAGCCGAATGCCCAGCAGCCCAGGGTACGAGAATCTGCAATGACCAGACTGGCTTCATAGTTGAGAATAGGTTGAAAGTTAAAGGGACAGTGTGAGTGTGTGTGCGCGTGCACTTCAGAAATGTAGGTTTGCTGTTAAAGGGAACACTAATCTACTACTCTCATTTGGCTGGTGCCAGTGCACCAGCCAAGTGCGTGGGGGATGCGCGCCTTCATGGAGAGCGAATGCACAGCAGAGAGCAAACGCAACTTCCATTGCGCTAAAGGCTGGGGGGGTATGGGAGCGAGCGAGCGAGGGATGGGGGGCGATGCTGTGCTGCGGCACCAAATGTGTATCTTGCAACCAGGCGCAAGGGGACCTGGCGATGCAATCTCCCACGCGAAAGGAGCAAAGCGGGGAGGCAGTGCGGGAGGCAGTGCAGGAGGGAGGAGGAGGAGGAGGGGGGTAGGGAAGGGGGGCGGCGGCTTCTACTCTGCCAACAAATGCGTTTGCGCCTGTGCCGGCTGTCGGTGTTGTCGCGCGATCCGTATCTTGAAAGCGATCTCCACATGGTTCTGACCTTTGTATGCGCTACGCTTGCGCCGCTCAGTTTCCGTTGAAGCGATCGACCGCACGAAGCTGCGCTCGCTGCGCGGCGGCCGCGTTTTCCCACGCCTGCGTTTTGACAGTGGTTGTCTGCGGTCATCCAGTCTATTCAGGTTTGTTTGTACGCGTTGACACCACGCTTGATAATTCAGTTAGTAAGCGAATGTGTCCAAGTTTATTCAGCCGATAAAACTACTATCCCTACTCCCTTATAGCTCTCTACTAATTTGCTATCGCAATTGATGCTTCGCCTTTCGGGCGAAACTGAGATATTAAAAAAAAAATATTACTTTGTCTGCTTCATGTGAAGATCGTGGGTACTTGGACATTAACCTTTCAATGTTCGTGAATTTAAACGGACGCAAAACTCCCAGTCGTACGCTCCGATTCTCGGATACGCGCGGTCTACATGTTTTGCATACATGCAGGGCTTGAAAATCGTTGTTTTGGTTATAGTGCGGTACCGCTTATAGTGCAGATATTCACGACTCCAGTGACTTATGTTATAAGCGGTCTACACTGTATCTCTGATAACACAATATCTTGGCTATTGCTGAGATGTGGCGTAAAGGCCTGCCTACAGATATTTAGGCGAACATGTCCAATTGAATGTATCAGCCACATATTTCCCATAAAGAACACATTCTCTTTATTAATACTACTCTTATTACTGTTATTACATTCCTGTATTACTACTGAGGTGTTCCCTTTAACAGTCGGCCATACTTGGACAGTGCAGGAGAACACACCATATTCCAGTAGTGTAGCTGTTATGTAACGTGAGGTGGGCATTCTCAAGATGGTAAATTCACATGCACACACATACACATCACATGCACATGCGCTCACAAGTAGAACCAAAAATTTATTATATTTGTGGTAAATATCTTTAATATATCAATCTGTACCAGCGTGCAAGGCCTAGTGTTTTGAAAATGCTGGATCCTATTCACCACCTAGGCATCCGCCTTGCTACAGGTGCCTTCAGGACTAGTCCTGTACAAAGCCTGTACGTCGAATCAGACGTATGGTGTCTATTCTTCCAAAGGACATATTTAAGCTTCTCTTATGCCTTGAAGGTAAAATCATCAGTAGACCACCCATGTCACTCAATTATTCACGACTTGTCCACGGCCGGGCTGTTCCATAACCGCCCAGCCACTAGGCCTCCTTTGTCCCTCCGATTGGAAGCACTGTCAGAAGAAACAGGCGTCCCTCTTCTAGAGAATATCCTAATGGCTCCTACTAGGCTTCCACCACCTTGGGAGTGGCAGACCATCCAGTACGATATCTCTTTCGTAGAAATATCAAAATGGGCACCTGAAGCACACATACATTCGAATTTTCTTGAACTTCGGGAGAAGTATTCTTGCAGTGAATATTATATGGACGCCTCCAAATCGTTTACTGGTGTTGCTTACGCAGCTTTGGGACCGTCTCTTTCAGTGTCCGGGGCACTAAATCCACATACAAGTATTTTTACAGCGGAAGCATACGCAATACTTTCAGCAGTTACACATAAAACAAATGAATATTACAAATGCAATTGTGTTCAGACTCATTGAGTGTCGTTAGAGCTCTAATGAGTCTACGAAAACACAAGAATTCAGTTTATAACGAACTGTACAGCTTGCTATGCTCAGCTTACAAGGACAACCAAGTAATCATAATATGCTGGGTACCTGGCCATAGCCGCATTAAAGGCAACGTAGCTGTAGACGAAAGTGCCACTTCAGTAGTTTTTGAACATACGAACAGAAACATAGCCATCCCTTCCACTGACCTAAAGCCTTTCTTGCGCCATGAATTACGAAAATATTGGCTAAGGCAGTGGGATAATCAAGTGCAAAATAAGCTACATGTAATCAAGCCAAGAATTGGGAAATGGATATCTCAGAAAACAACAAGACACAAGGAAGTGCTTCTTTGCAGGTTAAGGATGGGACATACCTATGGAACACACTCGTATCTCCTTACAGGAAGTGATCCTCCGACATGTGATAGGTGTGGCGACATACTTACAGTTCTCCATGTTCTTATCCAGTGCCCAGAAATAGAAGCTCAGCGTAAAAAGTACTTTTATCCCGCGTATCGTGAGCACATCCCTCTTCACCCAGCGTTCTTTCTTAGCCATGAGCCGCTTTTTAATTTTAATGCCGTCTTAAAGTTTTTAGCAGATTTAAACACGTTACAAGTCATCTGGCCAGGGTATCTGCAGGCTGCAGCTGCAGTGCAAAAACATTTTACAGCACGTGCCTCTCAGTCCTTGATTTCAAGGACCTCTTGAGGCAATAGTGCTATTGCATATACTTTATTATGTCACCGCTTTGTAACGAAACCTTTACGCTCATAGCTCACATCATTAGTCTTTGTCATTATTTTAACACTCATATATTTTACGCAATTATTAGCGATTTGTTTTAGGCCTCTTTACAGCCACCTTTTATGTACCATTTGCATCCTACTGTGCACTCCATCCATAATACATTCAGAAGCCATCACCATGTGTCATGGCGCTCTTTGCCCATAGCTGGCCCTTGCGCCATTAAACACTATACATCATCAATCTGTACCAGCGGTGCAGCTCCTGTTCACTGACTTCTTTCGAAGCCAAGCTAAAGCGCGATATTCGAACGCAACGCTTACTTTGTTTGCCAGGGTCGACAGCAGCCTCCTGGGGTCGCACGACCCGGTGCCCGAGGCTCTTTTCGTGGTGGTGAAGGGAGGCGGGTTTCAACGCTCAAGGGTGTTGACTCTCGGCTGGCACACATGATCCTGGATGAGATCGTGGATGGCGGCCCTGAGGTGCTCTTCAGCGACATTGCTGGCCAGGAAGTGGCCAAGCAGGCCCTCAGCGAGATGGTCATACTGCCTACAGATCGGCCAGAGGTGAGTTGGCAGCGCTTATGCAACTAGGGATGTGGGTAGCAAGTGTTGCAAAACTTTTGCTTGAAACACACACACTTTTCGGAATGAATATCTCTAAACTGGTGCCATCCTGAAAATTTGTTCCAAGTGGATACACCTTGCGAACTTGCCGGCTGCACTTTGTAAATTGTAATATGTGCTGTAAAGTAATTTGTTAGAAACCTAATTAGGGAATGTCTTAACTATTCTTTTAAGAAGACTGTTACTTACTTTTAAGTATTCATTTTTCCTTTGGCGAACAAGTGATTGGAAGACACTTATTAACGAAGCCGTTTTACTGCCATCCTTACACCTATTTACCTTACAAATTTGGCAGTGATTTTTTTGCCCGTACGATGTGCTCTGTTTGAAATGTTTGGTTGTAGTGGAGCATTGTGTTGCTTTGACAAAATATGTACTTCTTTCCTTGTTTTATTGTTTGTCAATTTGCAGAACCCAGCAAATGCAAATCCACTCTGTTAAAACCCTGCATTGGCGTGGCAGTATTCATAAGTAATCTTAATAAATCTTGGGCAAGTTGGTGTGATTTAGAAAACAAGATTCTAGGGTGCTAAAAAGACACACGCAAGGTAGAAACACACAGAGCGCCATGTGGGTCTGTGCATTTCTCCCTTAGGTGTGTCTTTTTAGTAACCTAAACTCGTGTTTTCCAAATAAATAATGCATTCCGATTTCTCGTTTTACTAATGTACGCCGCTTTTAGTAATCCAGTGCAATGACTAGAATGAAGCTTTCTGTCTCCGGTGATTTTTGCAAATCCTGTATGGTATAAAAAAAAAAAAACACCCACATGAAATTCAAGGTTCTTTTATTTCTGTACTTATCACATTATGGTGCGTTACGGTTTGATAGGATAGGCATATCAAGCATGAACGCATGTGAACAGGACAGAGCTAACGCTATCAACTGATGCGTGGCACAGTGGTGGAAAAGAATGCAGATGCAAAAAACTATCTGATCATGCTCATGGGAAGGCATCGCCAACCTGCTAGTATTCACGAACTTGCATGTTCATATTATCGAACAATATCGGTTTAGATGGTACTTATTCTTTATGCAGGGATAATCCAAGCATGGCTCATACTCGTGCTACCAACTATAAGACAGTTTTTCATCTTTGCTCCCAAATAGAACTTCCCCATAATTTCATGCTTTCTGTTGTTCTAAAGCCGTTGGGTATATATTGTTGAGCATTAATCTTGTTTCACGTGGTTGTGCTACATATCTAAGGTTTTATATTTCTTTCATCTGCTACAGCTGTTCACAGGTCTGAGGGCACCACCCAAGGGCCTGTTGCTCTTTGGGCCCCCGGGCAACGGCAAGACCATGCTGGCCAAGGCAGTGGCCCACGAGTCCCACTCCACGTTCCTCAACATCAGCGCGGCTTCACTCACTTCCAAATACGTGCGTACCTCTTTGTGGAGAATCTGGTGGCTGCACTTCAACAGGGGGGCAATGTTTGGGCTAGGTGGAGTTGCGACGGAAGTTTGAAGGAGCATTGCACAAAGCTGCACTGGCTGCTGTGATTTAATCAACGTGGCTTTTCCATAGAAAAGCATGTGTGCTGTTTTGAAGGGTACTTGTATGGGCCAGTTTGTGAGGCATGGTTAAGTAGAAAGCATAGAGGACAGAACTGCAAGGCGATGAAATGGATGGGACGGACAGTTCTTTGTAGCACCTGTCCCATCTCTTTCCTCGTCATAGCTTGCTCTTGTCAACACAGCTCCTGTGGTTCGTACAACCTTTTGTCCTTCCCGTTCATCAACCATGCCAGCAGAACAAGTTTACCAGTCTAGGTGACACACCACCTCTTTTTATAAAGATCTGTTCTTTGTGGTGATCAATAGGATCTTTACATTTTCTTCAAAAAAAAGCAGCCTATTTTGAATTGCAGCTGCCTAAGAAGAGTGCTTCTAAGCTTTGTGTCCTTGAACAGGAAAATCTAGCTAGGCCCTATTTTGAAGCTATATCTCAGATTGTTTGCATTGGCATGGTGCTCGTTCTATTAGCCGGAGCGATTGTGCTATTCATTGTCATTGAGCCTCTTTTTTTTTTCCTTATTAATGAAGGTTGGCGAAGGTGAAAAGCTGGTGCGAGCCCTGTTTGCAGTTGCACGAGAACTGCAACCCAGCATCATCTTCATTGGTAAGTGATGGCCACTGCCTCCTGTATGCTGCTCAAATGCTTACTCGATTGCATAGCTGCTGCTGATGCTTCCAAGTTTTTCATTAGATTAGCGAATTCAGGATTGTTCTACGATTTGTCACATGTTTTAACCTTTACAAAAAGTTCTGTTTGGGAAGAAGTTTTTCCCTACGGATAAACGGAGGCGACGTTTAGCTGTGGCACCAAATGCATATCTTGCGACCGGGCACAAGGGGAACTGGCGACTTAATCTCCCTCGCGAAAGGAGGAAAGCAGGAAGGCAGCGCGGGAGGGAGGGGGTATGGCTTCTCTGCCAGCAACTGCATACTTGTGCTTGCGCGGCTCCGGACTGTCTCGTGCACCGTATCTGGAAAGCGATCTCCACACGGCTCTTACCTTTGTATGCGCTGTGCTTTCGCCGCTCAGTTTCTGTTGAAGCTATAGACCACACGAACCTTCACTTGCTACTGCAGCCGTGCTTGCTCACGCCAGCATTTTGACAGTGGTTGTCTGCGGTCATCGAGTGTACTCTATTCATGCTTGTATGTGCATGCTGACACCGTGCTTGTTAATTCAATTAGTAAGTAAATGTGTCCAAGTTTATGCAGCTGATAAAACTACTAACCTTACTCCGTATAGCTCTCTACTAATTTGCTATCACAATTAATGCTTAGCCTTTTGGGCAAAACTGCGACTTCATCCACTTTCATTTCCATTTATTTATCATTTCTCTAATTCAATTAAGAACTACAAATTTCCCCTATGTTATCCTTGGTGTCATTGTTTGTTGGCATCTTATGATTTGACTAATAAGATCGGCCCCTCGGTTTCCCTTCTTCTCGTTCAGTAAAAATTAGGGGTGTGCGAATGTCAAAATTTCCGTACACGAATCGAATATGCATAGTTCGCTTCGAATATCGAATCAAATATCGAATGATATGCACATGCAGTTATTAGCAAGTTGGATTAACTTATGTTGGAACATTGCAATTACATTGTCAATGGAAAAAAAAATAGACTAGTAAGCCGTTATACTAAATGTGTATGTGGCTCTTGTTAACTTGGAAAACTTGGTAATTCGCACTGGCTTGTCTGCCCGTAAACTCGGAAGCATTTGGCCCTGTCCCAGTCGTCATTCATTACACTTGCTGATAAGCAATATGCTCAGAACCGGGGGTGGCACTGCGGAAAAAAATAAAGTGCAACCGCGCTGCTGTTAGTAAGCCCGTGCCCCTTGCTACAGAGAAGCTGGCTTTCCCGCAAAGTTCAGGCGTTTAGTGGCTAAGTGTGCTTTACAGGTGAAATTTCGCTAGCAGCACGAAATCATCACAAAATTCAGCACAAAATCGCCCCAATATTCTTAGATTAGGTAGAAACAAATGCTAAGAACCATGTTTGCTCCCGCACAGCCAGCAATAGATTCGATTTGATTCGAGTATTCGTATCCAACTAAATATTCGAAACGAATACGACCATTAAACATGTAATATTCGATAATATTCGATGTTTTCAAATATTTGCACACCCCTGCTAAAAAAATGTGTGTGTGTATATATGTGTATATACAGGGTGTTTCAGCGAACACTTTCAAAAATTCTTAAAGGTTGCCTGTGGCAGATAGTACAATTCTAGTTCGAGCTGGTCCACTCGAAGAGGCGGACATTACTTGCAGAAGAAATTGAAATGCATAATCGAGTAATTAACAGAAATTCACTAATTAAGTTTTTAACTAATTACCTGATGGCCCATATTGCAATTTACAAATTGTAGCCGTGGAGTTCGCAAGGCAGATCCACTTGGAACGAATTCTCGGGATGACACCAGTTTCGAGATAATTCCAAAACTTTGCGCAGAAATGCATTGGCGTTTCAGGTAGGTTCTTAACAAAACGTCGCTTTTTGCATTGAAGCACAAAATTAACTGGAACGCCAATGCAATTCTCTGCAAAGTTCGGGGATTATTATCTCGAAACTGGTGCTCATCCCGAGAATTTGTTCCAAGTGGATCCACCTTGCGAACACCACGGCTACAATTTGTAAATTGCAATATGAGCCATCAGGTAATTAGTTAAAAACTTAATTAGTAAATTTGTGTTAATTAATCGATTATGCGTTTCAAAATTTTGTGCAAGTAATGCTCTTCGAGTAGACCAGCTCATTAACTAGAATTGGGCTATCTGCCACAGGGAACCTCAAATAAATTTTGAAAGCGTTCGCTGAAACACCGTGTGTGTGTGTGGGGGGGGGGGGAGGGGTTCATACAGAGTTCATTCCAACTCGATTGGTTGCTGCAGTTTAGGCATGCCCTGTGTTCTGTGTGCAGATGAGGTTGACTCCTTGCTGAGTGAGAGGAAGGACAATGAGCATGAGGCGACAAGGAGACTCAAGACTGAATTCCTCGTCGAGTTTGATGGGGTGAGTGGGCATCGAACAGTCCCTGTATTCATCTGTGGCCGAGATGCCTTCCATAGCTTGGTCTCAATCTCAAAGCTCTCTTCTTGGCTGTCAGTGTAGACTGTCTGCAGTACTGGTCAGATTGGAGCACACCCATGCTGTCTACGCAGTTGTTGTAACTTGCTCATAAAGTCATATAATCCACTTGCATTGAGCTGATTGTACTGCTCTCTTGTGCAGCTCCACACCGGGAGTGAAGAGCGGATTCTCGTGATGGGTGCCACAAACAGGCCTCAAGAGTTGGATGATGCCGCACTTAGGTGAGTACATGTCTTATCAGCGGCATGAGCACAGGCTGTGTCAGCGATGATTGTCTCCAGTTATGTTCAGTTCTTGAAAAGCAGGGGGGGATTCAAAGGTAAATAATTGCTGCTGGCCAAGACCGTAGCGGTGGTGATAATTGCCAGCAAGCTCCTGTCCATGTTCACATTTCTAGTCATAATCCGCATCACAAAACTAACTATACCTAATGACCTCCCTATTCGCTTCGGTTACCTTGTCAAGAGGTAACAGTGGTAGTGAAGAATTCTGCTGTAAGCATGTTGTTTTAATCTGACATGGCCATTGTTGTAAAGTTGTTTGCCTTTGATACTTCAACTTGTATCGTAGCAGTAAATGTGATCCAAAAGAAGCACGAACAAGGAAATCAAGGGAATAACGAAAAGCAGTTTTGCCGGAAGCAAGCCTGTGCTTTCTTTTTTTAAGTAATGCTGCCAAAGAACCATAGTTGAACTAGAATAACATCCTTGCTATATCACATATATTGTTTATGGATAAGGTTACAATGGGTAGCAAAGTAATAAATCATGTAGCCTTTTGTTTCTTTTCAGAGCTACTGACACTGTGCTGATGTACAGCATGGTCCATCTTTACATCTTAGCTGCTATTAGACTACTACATCAACATTGAACTTGTATCTTTAAACTGCTGCTGGTGTGGCACGTTGTGTGCATTTATCTACACATTGAAAGCGATACACTGGACTTCTGCGAGTTCAACTGTGATGGCACCGACGAAATTAATTGAATCATCCAGCGGGTCAAATTAAATAAGGTGCAGAAAAAAACGCCAGAACTCTTTGCCGATTCATTTGGCAGTCTTTGCCCAATTCTAACATGCCCCCTAATCAAACGTGCACTCGCTTTCTGTGTGTCGAAAGCAGAATAACAACATAGAAATTACATTAAGGTTCCTATGCAAAGCAGAAGTCTAATGTAATTTGTATGGCGCAATGTGACTAGTTTTCTAAAGTCATTTTGCTGCAATACATTCATGTTATGCAGTAAAGCATACAAAGATCCCGCGAAGGTGGTTTCAGTTTCGTATCTGATTGCACTGTGCTGGCATTTTTCAGCCTAATCTTTTTGAAGAAAAGATGCACGTTAGAATCTGGTAAACACCGCACGCAGTTATTGTGATGATGTATTTTTGCATGAAGAGCTTAGGACAGGCCGAAAATAGTTGTTTATGATGAAAGATGACGTGTGTTCAATGCAGTCGCTGTCTTCTAAGCTCTGTCGAGACAGACGCTGCCGCTAAAGGGGTCACTGTTGGGACCACCAAAGGGGTCAAGTGCATGTGTGCTGACTGGTCAAGTTCAAATTATTCAGCGAAGGCCAATTTTAGGATCGAAATAGCGAAAGGTTGGGGCCCATAAAATTTCATGGTTGCTGGCTGGGATCTTCGCTCAAGATCGAATTAACCTGAGTTGAATTAACGGAAGTCTACTGTAATGGGTTAGACTTGATGCAATACCTCCGCTGCGATTGGCAGTGGAATACAAACCACGTGCTCCCTTTAATTAAGAGTTGACCGTGCTGTTGTGAGCTGCAAATAGTCATGTCTAATCATGTTACGCATGTTATTCTTTGCAGGCGTTTTACAAAGCGGGTGTATGTGACCCTACCTGACGAGAACACGCGGGTTGTACTCCTAGAAAAACTGCTCAGGAAGCAGAACAGCCCGCTGTCTCTAGACAAGCTCAAGTACCTGGCCAGGTATGCACCGGGCGATCATGCTTTTCTTTAGTGTTAGCCTCAGTTGGCTAGGGGAGTGCGAATATTGTCAACTTTCGAATAAGGAATCGAGTATTGCCTGATCAAACTTGCAATTGGAGCAAAACTGTCATCCTCACGGCCATACTAGTATATGCATAAAACATGAGGATTTGCATAGTGCAGTGAGCTATATCTCTCAATGAGCCGTACTTTACCGACTATACAGTGATCTTTCACATGAATGATCGGGCATATTTCTTGCGATGAATTTAGTGAGCAAAAATTGGAACACAATGAGGACGACAATAATGTTTCGATTCGCTGAGTATAAACTTTGCAAGATTGAAATTCATTTGAAAGGTTTATATAATTTCGCAAACTGGTTGATCATGTAGCCTCAGGTTGTGTTGGGGCAATGACCTTTTCTGGTAGCTTAGTGGCTATGGCATTGTGCTGCTAAACTTGGAAGTCACGGCTTCGATGCCGGCCATGGTGGCAGCACTTCAGTGGGAGCGAAATGCAAAATTGCTTGTGTACTCATGTGGCCCCAAGCTGGTTGTGCCAGCTGATGCCATAATCGTCGACCGTGGTTTATCATCAAGAGGATGTATTAGAACCAGAGGATGCACTTGCGCTTATGAGAAAGCTCAGAGAAGAAAAGCAACAGGATTGCCGGTTCCGTATTGCAGCATGCAGGTGAAGAGGTTAAGAAATTCAGAATGAATGTGCTTGCGAGAATTCAGTTGCCTGGTATGTACCAGTGCCCAAGACAGCATTTGCGAGGCCGATATAATGTGCAAACTTGGAACCAGAAAACTGGCAAATGAGATGCAGTGTGGGGCCGAACCAGAAATGGGACACCGTGAGAGAAAAACTGGCTGTGCTGGTGGAAAACCAGCCAGGTGGAAACTTTAATTTCCATGTTCGAAACTGCATTCTTTAAGCTGGTGAGAGTACAGTGCTCACGGATTGAAACGCGACAATTTAGGCCTAACCAATGCGCATGCTTTTGTTTCCACCGTCGGTAGTTTGTGTGACATCGGCGCAATCTCGACTCGTACGCTTAGATCAGAGTCCGCGTCAGCTTTCGTGCCCAGATTCGAAGCAACATGGCATGGTACTCTCAAGTAATTGCACAGAAGGAGTGTTCTACCCAAAATTTGCCTGTCGCATTTCAATCCGTGAGCACTGTACCTGTTATTTTTGCTTCATGCAGGGTGACCAGTGGCTACTCTGGAAGTGACCTGACTGCACTAGCCAAAGACTGCTGCGTTAGGTCCAATCAGAGGTATGTTGCCCTTTTGCTAGTTTGTTTCTAAATGAAGGTGTTCAAGTGCTTTCTGGGCCTCTGCACAGTATTGCCACACTAACAGTATTGCCACACAAAGCTGTTGTCATCGACGGAAGGAAACTTAATTCACATGCAGGAGAACCCTGTTGATACAGTCTTCAAGGGATTGTGGGAAAATAAAATGTGAAATAAAACAATTTTTCCACCATAATGTGTAGCACATGTAGCATGTATGTTGGCCGGACTTCAATATGGGATTGCAGGAATGCGCACGTATCTTAACCAGACATATTTATTTTTGCAGAGCTCAATCCTGAGCAAGTCAGGTGTGTCGACCCCAAAAAGGTAAGAGAAACACTTCTGTGTCTGGTTAGGTGTTTATGCCACTTTTGTTCACTGTATGCTGCACAGAAGTTGGCTTAAGTGCGGTCGAACAACTAGCCAATGAAATTTGTAAGAGTCTCTTGTTAAGGTACTTGACATTTTGTTCTCAGTCTCTTCGCTCTGTTCTGTTTGGCAGACTCGCGAGTTGGGCTCTGAATTGAGCAAGAAGCGATTGCGGAGGTGCGAGGTTTGCTCCACAGAAAAGGCAGGTGGAATTCAATGTGGGACTTGCTAACCTGCCAAAACCTCTCTTGCATATGCATCATTAATGCTTGCTCAAGGAAGGAGCTTGCCACGTAATATACTACAGTACGCCTGCTTCTAACGAAAAAAATCGCCTTGTAATGGCGTTTGCGTCTCGCCGCTATTGATCAAGGCACTTTGACTGTCAAGGCCCTGTCCCTCATGGTCGCATAAGTGGCACCATGTGCTGCAAGTACCCTGCACTGCACACTTTTGCACCACACGATGCCAAACCTAATGATTCCATGCATCTAGTGAAACACATGATGCCACCCACCTTGTGACATGCATCACATAGGTTGATGCATTACAGTCGAAACCGGATATATCGAACTCGAAGGGGCTCGCGAAATAGTTCGATACATCAATAATTCGATATATAAAATAACTTTTATACAGAAATGATCAAGGGTATTTTACAGTTGTTTGTTATACAGTCGCCGACCGATAAATAGGACACTTATAATGTGGACATGCTCGGTAATTCGGACAGCTTTGCGGCACCGCCAATGGCCCTGTAAACTTAATATGTAAAGACGACAGATATTTCGGACAGCCGCCAGCTCTACATTCGATTATATGGACTCTCTGTGACTGTAGCGTACGCGTATTCAGCTGCCATTATCTCCTCTGGCAACCTCGATGAGACATGAAGTATGGCCTCAAAGATTTGAGACATCAAATATGGCCTCAGATTACACATAAAACGGTAATCCCTGATGACCTGTCTTGGTCGCAGCACTATGCCTCAGATTAAATTACAGATGCTGATCTTGGAGGCCTAAATTGTGAGGTCGCATCAACATCGCGATCATCACATCCTATTCCGGCATCCCAGCGCATGGCGCGCTCTCGCCATTCTGTTTGTTTAGTTGGCGTTCCAGACAGCGCTCTGCTGGCTTCAAGAAGTCTTTATTGTGAAGTTATTGTCCTGAGTAAGAGGTTTGTGGCGAAAGAAAAGAGAAGAACGAAGTGAACCGAGAGTTCCAAATGGCACGAGACCAATTACCGATTCGCAAGCGTGCACTAGCGAGCAACGCAGTGAGGATGAGCAAGGAGCGCGTAGCTGCTCCCTGCTCCGGGAAGTCGTAGAACAGGGAAGTCGTAGGTTCTTGCTCGACCATTCGACATCATCAACCCGGTTGACATCACCAGATGCACCCTGTTAACATCGTGATGACTGCTGGGGATACCGGTATGGAAAGGCCAGGAGAAGAAGATGGCATTTTTTTTTTATTTTGCGGTGCGCCCGCGGCGCGTAGCGCTGCAGGCGTTTGGCATCAATGATTGTGACTGCATTCTGAACTCGATGTGTGTTTACTTGAAATGTTCAAAAAATATCTGAGGTGGTTTAGAGGCCATTTAAAGATGTGATATAAATGCCCACAAAAAAATTTAATTTTCTATCTAAATGTGCAAAACTTGGGCAATAAGCTTGGGGAAACCCCCAAAACATGTCTTGCAGTAAATGTTTTAGCAAAGTGTGGAACACCAGGCTGAAAACTGAAAGTAGGCTTCGCCCCAAGCCATCTATGGCTTCGTTTGGAATTTGTACAGACAGCTCTCATCGTATGTGAACCGTAGGTGTACATTTCATTTGCTTTACATCCTGTGTGTGACAGCACTGCAGCTGGAGATCTTGCGTCGGCTTGTCTCCTCGACCGTGCTTCCACAAGAAAGCGAGTCGCGTGGCAAACTTGTTTCTCATCCTGTGTTCCTGATCTAAGCCAACGCATGGCACTTGCTGTCGGTCATTCAGTGTTCGCTGAAGACATTTGTAGCCAAAAACCCATACTCAATACGAGAAAACAGGAAGAAAACGTTTTTTTTGTCTGGTATGTTGCCTGTAGGGAAACACTCATCGAGATTGGGTAAATGAGGTTTTACTGCATATAGTTCCGAAAGTCAAGATGCCGCACACTTTATGAAGTGTACTGCGTATTTACCTCGCAATGCTTTGGACATTATGAGGCACGCCGTATAATTCCCCACGCTGTGAGCAGCAGCACCACATGATGCAGTAAATTGGTTGGCTGCATTCATTGTGCCGAGATGGCACTTCACAAAGGATAACTTGACAGCTTTCAATGACCTGCTGCACATTGCATTGTGACACACAACACCAATGCATTACTTTGTAGAGCCTGTGGCAGGTAGCACATGTGCCGTTAACCCTTTACGTTGCAAAGTGGGAACTAGTTTGCAATTAATGTTTTGATTGGTTTCCTTCTGATTTGTTTCAGTGTCAGGCTGTGTTTGAATACATTCTAATGTAAATTGTTGATTTGATCCGAGAGGAAACTTGAAAAGTCTTGTTTGTTTTGTTTGGCATCCAGACTGAGGTGCGTCACTGTGGGAAATGCAAGAAAAAGTTCCCCCCAAGGCTTGTACTTCAAAGATTTGTGTACCGCAATCATTTTGCACACTCTGTGATATTCATGGTGTCTAAATGTAAATTGTATATCCATGTAATAAGTGTAGTGACAGTTCCTAATAATTTAAGAACTTGTTTATACTGACATTTCTCTAGTGATTGATAAAGGAGCTCTAATGTAAGCCTTCCATCACTTCAAATTAAAAGGTCATTCTTTACTGAATTAGGGTGTATCAAATTTATAGGTGAACGATTATTATGTAGTGGAAATATGGAGGCCAAACTTTTTTGAATAGCATGGCATAAGCACAGAAGTAGTGCTGTCACTCCAATGTTGCTGATTTCATAGCATATTCATTATATCGAAATTTGAGGTATTTTTTGTCTACCTGAAGCGATGCTGTGCAAGCAAAGCCCTGAAATCATGCCAAATTGAGTTATTGCTTCCTTTCAAGTGCCATGTAACCATTTCTTGAAGCTCAAGAATGAACTACTGCTTTGCTGACACTGACAAAATGTGGGATGTCATGGGAACCGGTGCGGTAATCTTAAGAGTGTTGTTGCTGGTCATTTGTGCCTTTTAAGGGGCCGCTAATGGCAAAGGTGCCGTTCCTAGTTTTGATCAGGCCATCTCTAGCACCGACTATTGGGTCACAAACTGGTAATATTTCTTTGAAATGTTCTTGTAAACTTTTGAGGCCAGTTTGCCCTTTCATGACATTGTACCATTGCTAGTTATAGGTGAGGCCCTATGGTACTCTTGCATTCATTATTCAGCAACAATGTGCGAGCGCGTGTCAGGTTGGAAAGTAGCATCAATTGGCGGTCGTGTTCCCGGCATAGCAGAGAGGGTTCTGCTGTCACTATTTCAAACATCGCTCCTCCATGCCTGTTTTTGCCCTTTCCCCCGGTTTGGTGCTCAAAGTTTTGGTCTTTCGAAAATGGTAAGGACACAAATGAAAGTGCGCACGAATGCTAACATCTTTCCACTGTTGTGTCCTCCTAGTCTGGTTGCTTTAATGGTTGCGGGTGGCTCGGCATATTCAAAATGTCCGGGCTTTCACCGTTGCTTTGGTGGCGCGACATAAACTGTTCTACACACAGGCCAGTCTTAACACTAGTCAGGACTAGCACTTAGTCCTGTCGTCTTTCTTGTCCCTATTGTTTTTTTCGTCATGAAGTCTCACCAGCAAGCTCAAGTTCATGTCCTTCTGCAACCACTGTTGATCACGTTAGCTAACAAAGTTGGGCTAATAACTAATTATTCTCAAAATGATGCTGCACAGGATTCCTGCTAAATTCGTAGGAGTTCATTACTGATCCACCTCAATTCTGTACTTGGGACAGTGCCCTCTAGTGAACTACAAAGTCAATTGGTTCATTGGTATGACTCTGTTAGCTAGGTAACACGACATTGCAATATGTCATGCAAGCAGTGTTCGCTTCCATGTAACACAGCTCTTGTGACAGAATTGCGCTATGTGTGCAGAAATCTTTTATGAGCTTGTTTCAGCTTTTTAAAAATTACCTGGTATAATTGTCTTTCACAATGTTAACATAAATGCCATTTGTGAGCCAGCTGCACTATACTGTCCACTCCCTGTTACATAGAACTTGGATGAGTTGGCAATACATATTACACTTGCAAAAGTATGCTACGGATAGGATTTCGTTCATAAACAAGTACATACCTTAGACATGGGGCTACTTACAACTAACGTTTACTGAATCATTAACAGTATATTGTCACTTAGTAGTGCACGTGTGAATATACATATATCCAGGAATAAAGATGTCAAGCAGACACGATGGATGATCTTGTCATCGTATGATTCTGTCTTCAGATCATATTGTCTTCTGTCTAACCTATCGCGCACGTTCTGTGCTCTCGTCATTGCCAGATGCGGAACATCACCCTCGAGGATTTCATGACATCGCTCAAGAAGGTTCGCTGCAGCGTCTCGTCGCAGAGCCTGGAGTTCTACGAGCGATGGAACCAGGAGTTTGGCGACATCACCGTCTGACGACGTCGCTGCGCCTTGTTGAGGCCACGGTCATCGCTGCCATCGCGTTTCTTTTCCCTTGTTTGCACTGACACGGAGGGCTCTGTACATAGCAACACAACGTCGCTGGCCTGCTCATGCATGTTACGCTTACTTTTTTTTTAAAACTCATTGTGCCATTTCTGCAGCACGACCTCTGTGAATGAAAGTTTACTCTAATATTGTTGGGCGGAAGTTCAGTTTCAGTGCCTTTCTGGTGCAACAATTGGTGTTGGCATGTAGGACAGTTTGTACGCCTGAAAGGCAGTTAAAAAACGTGCGTGCGGTGAGGAAACATATTTATGCTGTTTTTGCCAGGCTTCAAAATTACTGCCACAGCTTTTGCGAAAGCGTGAAGTCTTGCCTGGCATGCCCAGTTCCAAGCATAGGTGTTGCATCCATGATGCCAGAGCTAAATTATCTTTTGTGCCCTGATGACTTGTTTGAAGGTCCTCTCGTTACGTTGCCGCTTCACTTCATTCATTATTTGGAGGTCTTGCTGCAGAGGTGCATTGTTGCTGTACATAATACCAACGGGCCATATGAACTTTGCATGTGCGGACAATCTTCCAGTGGACAGACAGTGTTAGCAATGCCACGTGATGTTCATACAGCTTTCCCGAGAGAACGCTTTCTCTGTTTCAAGAGAAATGAGCTGCAATACATGTGCAAGAGATGAGTATGCATTCTTTGTTTTACTGTTTTTAATCTGCGTACTTGCAGTGACTGTCCAGTTTGGAAAGCTTGTTCTGTGTGCTTGAACTAGGAACACATTTTAGCATAGATCTCGTTAGATTTCTCGACTTAGTTTGTGGAAGTGCTTTAATGAAGGGAGCACATGAATTGGTGTACAGCTGGCTTGCTGTTAAAATATTTAATGCATCCTTGTAGTTGGCATTAATATTGTGTCATATCCAAGGCTTGTAATTTGAAAAAATGCCTCCAACTTCTAGGAGCATGTTTCTGTATTCTCACAGCGATGCACTTAAGCACTCTCGTAGACTTCTTTGAAAAAGGGAAAAAAAGGACTTTGGTCTCGGTCTGTTCCCCAGCATTGTCCAATAATATAAGCATAATGTTTTTGACTTCCACTGTGCCCATCTTTTAGAGTTTAGATGTTCAGTTTAGAGGATATGTGAATTTAGTCAGGCTGAGTTCTCATGTCACAAAGGCAAATGCACTGAATCTAATTTTGACTGATATGGATATTACGAGTTAGAAACAAAACATTAGAATAATAAGCATTAGTATTTAGCAACTACTTTTGCTGCTCTTCCGTAATATGCGAGTGTGAGCTCATATAGAGTAAGAAGTTTGCGTAAGGTTTGATGAGGCAGGTGAGTTTCAGCCATATAGTTTTCATTGTGGTTTCTTAGAGGGTTTTTCTCTCATACACTCTAATGAAATTTTGGACCTTTTTGGGCTTATCTTGTTGTTAAACAATAGTCATCATCTATCTTGCTTGCCTTTTCTTTCAATGCTGCCAGGACCCAAAGTGCATGTGCGTTATCAGCATGACATGGCATTCTTGACAGTGTGAAATGGCAGCAGGAAAGTAGTGAGCATAACAGTTTTCAAGAAAAGAAACGCGAGCAAGACAGATACGTCCTAAGAGGTGTAAACTACTTTGGAATGCATATGCATGAGAGTTACAGCTTGACTTCTGGACGTGCTTTTTGAATGGGTCTCTGATAGCATCTTCAGTGCTTGAATGGTGCCGAGTGCAAACAGTGCGCTCCTGCAACAGTGGTAGTAGCCATTGATTCGGGATGCTATCTAGCATGCTTGCAAGGTAAACTTTTTTCAGTGCCAAGGAAATGTATTCGCATGCAATCACTGGGACTTGAGTTCGTGCGCCCTTTCGCTATACTGATTTGATGCTTCAACTGTTCTGCAAAAGCCTTTGTACCCAAGAGCGATGCTTGCTTTTCTGCTTACTGTAGCAGAACATGAAAGGTCTTTCTTGGTGACCTCAGTGCCGCATCGTTTAGTCACTTGATATTGCAAACATAGCCTCGCAGGAGATTTGCTTCAATCACTCAAGACTGGCAGCATCAACAATTTTCGTTAATCACTGCAGGGGTGAAGTTAAAAGCTGTGATTTCTTGTTACCAACATCTGTGCCGTCCTTTGGGATCTTCGTTTCTTGTTGCACTGGTGCTAATGTTTTCCTCATAGAAATGCTTAAGATATTTTGCACTGGGGAGTATTTTTCATATAGAGGATTGCAACAGAAGCCAGTGTTTCAAACGATAGTAACCTTTCAACTTGTCTGGCAATATTGGCACCTTTCCTGCAGGCCTGGTGCTTCTCAGTTTGTGCTAGTACCCTCACTCGAGATGTTTCAGCAGCTTTACCAGATCATAAGCCTCATTATCAAGCACGCAGAAACTCGGTCTTCGCCTCCCAACAGTTTTTTATTTTTCAAAGGGGTTGTTTCTCTTTGCCAATTCTCATTACATGTGTGCAGTAGTAGGGGCTCGGAATCTGTCATAGCTTGCAAGACAGTTCATAAATATGGAGAGAAATGCTGTGTTCTTCCTTCAAATGACAGTGCCACCACTAAACTTGTGTCCTGCTACTCTTCATGTTCATCGGTGGTTGCACCATGCATTTTGCAGCTGTACACTGCACTGCCATATGACACGGAACATTCTGTATGATCTAGAGCCTAATTTTGCAGTTTTACTTGTGTTGAGCTTCAAAAACTATGATTGCTTCAACGGGAAAAGAAAAAAACCTAGTGTACTAAGCATGAGCCAAGCAGGTTTCGGGCATGAGTATGCTTGAGGAGCAAGCGTCACTTGAATGCTAGTTAGTTAACCCTTGTGATATTGAACCGCACTGTACATAGCTTATGCCACATCGCTCGCCGCTTTTCACGCTGTACATAACCCTCGCAAAAAAACACACATTCAACTCCTTTTGGGGCCCTTTGCTTTCCACGCTCGTGCCGTTCGAATTTGCTTAGCTGCAAACGAAACGTGCACTTGAAGCAGACGCGTGTTCCAGGCGTGGCGTCAGCTCTGCTCCTCGTCACACGACGTGAAGCGAGTGGGACGCATGCGCGGCCGAGATTGGGTATAGTTCAAGCGAGAGCCACAGGAGGGCATTTGTGTTAAAAACCTATGCACGTGACATTGTCACATTCATTGCAATGCTTGTATTTCCTGCCTGTGCGTGTATATAGTATTTTGCCATTTTCCGGGAATGTAGTTGTTCTGCTGGACCAGAATTGTTTGTGCCGCTTTATACAAACCTGCTTTGTAAGAAAATTCCTCCTCCGTTCATTTTTTTTTTTGCCTGTTGATAGTTTACAGCTAGGTCGCGAAAGGAATGTTTTTAAAATAAATATGGTTTTTACTGAACTGTCTTGTTTTTTGTGTGTGTGTGTGTGTGTGTGTGTGTGTGGGGGGGGGGGGTTGTGGTAATTGGAGCGAGTTGAAGCTTGCTGACACATATCATGTATGCGCTGCTCTGAAGACGCCAAATGCAAATTTGGACTGCATTTAACAAACGCACCACCGTCATCTAGGTGTAGGAGTGAAGCACTGGTTCTGTGTTCCCAAAAACGCATCTTTAGCATCTTTGTCGATAAAAATTGGAGGACACCCGTTTTGGTTGCTTAGTTGCTGTGCTGCTGAGCACTAAATTGCAGAATCAAATCTCGGACACGGCGGGCGCATTTCGATGTGGGTGAAATGCAGAAACGCCACCATGCTTTTTCTTTGAAATGCAACAAACCTCATCAAATTTGGTGTAGTGGTTGCCGAGAAATCGTTTGCCGAGAAAAACTATTTTCTCCTTAATCATGTATTTAGATAGGAGGCCCCGAGCTAAAGCTTCCTCTTAAGTACAACGTCCCGTTTGCATGGGCCCATTACTGCTCCAGCTTTATTTTAAGGAAATGGAATAAAGTAGTAAATTGGACTTTGGCTTCATCTTCTGCCCGTAACGGGCAGAAGATGAAGCCAAAATCCAATTTACTACTTTCCTTTATTCTGTTTCCTTAAAATAAAGCTGGAGCAGTAATGCAATGGGCAAATGGTGCAACAGAACATCCATGTGCTAATGTATGTACTATAGTGGAAAATGCAGAGGATTTACTTAGACGCCAAAACGTGAAGCTGCATTTATTGGACTTGCCTTTAGCACATAGAAACGGGAGAATTAAACATATACAGACGAGTATAGACCTCAATTCAACAGCAAGTCGCACTCGTACAGCCAGGTTATGTGAATGGTGTATACTTAAATGGAGGAAGCGCTCGAACATTCACCAAGAAAATCTGAGAATGAGGGAAGTAAAACGCTTTCAGGCTCGGCACCAACGTATGGCACTGACATTCTGTACTTAAAATTGGAAATCTTGCCCGGGTTGCAGGGCCGATTGGCAATGGGGGCCCACGGTAAAACCACAAATGAGGCAGTGCAGGGTGACATAGGTTGGGACGCTTTTGAAATGGATTTTTGTAGAGAGACTCCGGAACATGCATAAAAAAATAAGGGCAGCTGAAGCGCACTAATATCTGCACATCAAGAAACGTGTACACGGAATGGTCGAAGAGCTCAAGGAAGTTGGTAACTAAGTACAAGTAGACAATCTGCAGTCAAGAAACTGGCGGTAAATGATGGAAACAAAAATGGCATTATCATCAGCCTATTTTTATGTTCCCTGCAGGACGAAGGCCTCTCCCTGCGATCTCCAATTGCCCCTGTCTTGCGCTAGCTGATTGCAACTTGCGCCTGCAAATTTCCTAATTTCATCACCCCACCCTAATTTCCTGCCGTCCTCGACTGCGCTTAATTCCCTTCCCTTGACACCCATTTCGGTTATCCATCCTACGCATTACATGGCCTGCCCAGCTCCATTTCTTTCTCTTAATGTCAACTACAGAATATCTACCCGCCGGGGTGGCTCAGTCCGCTAAGGCGTTGCGCTGCTGAGCACGAGGTCGCGGGATCGAATCCCGGCCGCGGCAGAAGCATTTCGATGGAGGCGAAATGCAAAAACGCCCGTGTGCTTGCGTTGTAGTGCACGTTAAAGAACCCCAGGTGGTCAAAATTAATCCGGAGTCTTCCACTACGGCGTGCCTCATAATCAGAACTGGTTTTGGCACGTAAAACCCCAGAAAGAACTACAGAATATCTGCTGTTCCAGTGTGCTCTTTGATCCACACTGCTCTCTGTCTCTTAACGTTACGGCCTAACATTTTTCGTTCCATCAATTTTTTTCCGCGGTCCTCTTGTTCTGAAGGTTTTTTGTTAACCTCAAAGTTTCTGCCCCGTATGTTAGCACCTGTATAATGCATTGCCCGTACACTTTTCAACGACAGTGGTAATCCCCCAGTCGGGATTTGGTGATGCCTGCCGTATGCATTCCAGCACATTTTTATTCTGTAAATTCTCTTCTCATGATCTGGGTCTCCTGTGAGTAATTGACCTAAATAAACATACTCCTGCTGTGACAGTTTCTAGATATCGACTGGTGATCCTCTGTAGAGTCTGTGCTGGAGTATGTTTATCTCCTGCACAGACTAGAGAGAAAAATGTAGAGATATTCAAAGATGGCAAGAAAGAAGGAAAGAACATTTGTGCGAGAGCACGCCAGGCAGTGCCTTGCTCCTGAGGCTTCGGCTGGCTGCCCTAGGGCAATAAAATTGCGGTAGAACGCATCTCGCGATGAATCCCGACGTTCATGCGATAAGCAATGTAGCCACACCGTATTGCAACCGCAGAGACGCATCATGCACGCAGCCGAGCTCCTCTCTGACTCTTCCCTCTGGACACGCTGCGCCGCCGCGAAGTACGACCTTGAAATACACTTCACTGCATGTCCATGAACCTTAAGTAACCTGGGGAGAAGAAGGTAGAGATGATGGCAATCCAGGATGCAAGTGAGAGCAGAAGGAGCAGTTTATGTAAAGAAGAGGCAGTTTCTAGCTCAAAAGCAGGATGTGGTCACATAAAACACGTGCATGCATGAATGTGCCGCTCTATGCACCGTCAATTATCGCAAATAGGTGTAACAAGATTATCTTATTCGCATTGTTACCACACTGTGTAAATGAATTACAAAGTCAAGGCAAGCCGTTTTCAAGGCGAGTTAAGAGCACGATACACTTTGGACACGCATGACGCTATGTGTGCCCAATGTGTGTTCTTGTGTCCCCTTGTATTTGGGCTATAACTCGCCTGTACTTGATGCGATCGCGCGGCCCAAATGGCGGCTCTTGTCCAACAAAAGTTGGAAGTAACGAGAAAATCAACATCTGTTCGCACCTCTGTCAATATAAAGCCTCATCTCAAGTGATTATTTCATGTATTTTAGAAAATACTGACCTCCTCACTGCTATAGCAGCACGGCGCATCGCTTTCGAGTCGGGGGAATTGAAATACTGTACATGTAAAATGTCACCGACTTTCGCCTTATGGGCCAAGTGCCTTTTCTAAATTTTATGCCCTCCATGGGTATGGTTACTTCGTCCAGATTGCCATAATATTCGTTGGCACAATTACAGCTTAGAGGTCAGCACTTTCAAATAATAAAAACTAAAACCAGTGACAAAGTCATTTTAGTTCCCAGAAAAAAAGTCTCAACCCTGTGCCAAAGCCTCGCACGTGACACTTTCTAACGAGCAGGTAAGTTCAGATTAAATTCAGATAAGTTAAACAGAAAGAAGCAGTCCAACAGAATAGACAAGTAAAAACCTACAGAAAACTAAAAAGAAAGCAAGCAAACAATAACACGATGAATAACGAGCAAAGTGAACATGGGACTATAGCTGCGAGTGGTTCTGACGGAATTCAATAGGAAGTAATTAACGAAATAAACCAGGATTCTCAAGTCCTTAGTGCAATCGTCACACAGTCAAATGACGTTGATTAGGCACGGGGAGTACATTTGAAAATCGGCAGCAGAAAAGAAAAGTGATGGCAACCTACACGAAGCCGCCGAACGGGGTTCCACCGTCTATGTTCCGTGGAAGGTACAGCGCGTCGGCGGGTTCAGTGCCGCTCCGGTGGGACACTTAAAAGCTGCCGCGAATTTTTTCTCATTGGAAACGGGTAAATTGCAACGCAGGGCGTGTGCCGGGTAAGTGTCTGACTCCTTCCACGAGTAGGGATTCTTGGCACAAAGCATGAAGCAGGTCGCGACAAAGAAGAGCTGCTCCTGCGAGTAGCCGAGGATGCCCTGCTGCGTCGGCAGCGAAGCGTATGCCAGGCGGGCCTTCTCGGTACCGGCAGTGTCCGCGAACGTCTCCGGCAGCGCGTTGAAGCCGTGGATGTCGTTTTCGGTGTAGTTAGCCAGCTGAGAAATGACGCACCGAGACTTGTCGAGGAATCTCTCAAACGACTGCGCCGACCACCAGGTTGCAAAGTCGCCCGTCCTTGTCTGAGTGCTGAACCGCGGGTCAAAGGCATGGGACAGCTCGTGACCCAAGACCTTGCCGATGGAGCCGTAGGTCACCGCCGGGGCCACGCCTGGAACCATGAACGGCGGCGCCATGATGGCGGGAGAGATGACCATGATGTGGTACAGGGACAGGTAGAAGGCGTTTACCTTTGTCGAACTCAACGACGACATGTCTTCGCGGTGCACGGGCACCTTCGGGTCCTCGCGGATGAGGCGCTTGTACTTGTCCGATCGCTGCTTCCTCGACTTCATGAACCACTGGAAGAAGGGCTGCGACTGATCCGTCCCCAGGTAGTCGTAAAAGGCGTCCAGCGCCTGGCTGCTGTTCAGGTGCGCCGGAATGGCTATGATGGAAAGGAGGTTGTCCACGTGGTCCATGGCGCCCGCGGCGGTGGACGTGTCCATCCACGACAAGGTGGGGAAGTTGCGCCGCGTGGCGTCGCGCACGGCGTTCCACGTGTCCGTGACGTCATGCACAGCCTGGGACTGTTCCGCGCTGTCGACGAAGAAGCGGGCAAGGGCGTAGCCGGCCATCTGCGAATCAATGTCGCGATTACACTGAGCTTTCTATAACTCAGTAGTTCTTTGCAGCACTGTCGAAGCGGCAGGGCTCCTTAACCTACCCTCAAGATGTGTTCATCCGCGCCGCGTCGTCTGCTTGGCGCCTGCCAATCGCCATCTTGTAGATACATGCCTAATTGTTGGTGGATTGACGTAATGAATGTTTTGACGTTGTAACTGTAAGCTGCGTTTGCATGAATGCGACGATGATGAAGTTAACAATTATGCCTTTGTAGCGTTCCGCATCTTCAACGCATCACAAGTGTTAACGCTGTGGCGCGATCTGCTAACTGGAAATTAAACAACTTTTGCTGTTCAGCGCCGCCTTTGTAGTCTAGCAGCGTCGAAACAAATAGCCGTCTTCAGAAATAACGACAAAAGACACCTAGTGCTTGTGCTCAGCGTGAGGTGAGACTAAGCGGTGACTGATTTTACCATTTATCTTTTGCTGTCAGGGCGGAGAGCCAGTGACATGTGCGAATTCGGATTGAAGCAGGTGGTCTCGGCTTTATGGGCACTGTCATGTCGCTAAGTAATCACGGTTAGGTTCATAGATAGGGTGGCTATTACAGCTGCTGGTGGTAACCACCGCAGTAATTTGCGGTATTGGCAGCTCCACAATCCGTTACATATGAGTCGGCGACACCAAATAAACAAGATTATGGCTAGGACATACAGGTACACGGCGGCTCTTTGGCTTGGTGGTGTGCTAACATTTTCGTTTGTCGCGTCGAATCGAAGTATTTCGTCAAAACCGAAAGGGTCCTCGCTGCCGATCACTTTATTTAGATCGGTCTCATGGATTTCAGCGACGAAACCGTGGAAATAGTTGCGCTGTGCGTGTAAACGTCCGGCCTGCCCTGCGAGCCGCATCAGATTTTTTTTTAAACATGAGCCTTTCATGCGAACGGGAGGTTAGAAAATGGAGGCGCTTGTGCGTTGCGAGCCTTTCCGAAAAGTGTTCGCGGCTTTGCAGCACTGGTACAGTTACGACACTTGACGACCATCATAGGCAGCACTACACTGCGACTCGTGTTATATATCACATATAACATCTCACAATATATAGACAGTAATGTCTGTCGTGCTTTCGGAAGATGACTATAGATATCCTGCCCTGATATAAAATAAAGAGATTAAAAATCAACTGTTAGTTACCTGGTGAGTGTGTCTTTAGATGTTCTTCTTTCTGGGGTTTTTACGTGCCAAAACTAGTTCTGATTATGACGCACGCCGTAGTGGAGGGCTCAGGAATAATTTTGACCACCTGGGGCTCTTTAACGACTTAAAACAAATGAGAGCTCCGTTGTGAGTCGGGGTGCACATTTCTATTTATAGTTAGCTGATCCGTGTGATAAAGGTAGTCTGCGTACGATGACTGGCGCTTGTTCGGGTTTGCAGTACGCAATGTTCCAGGTAGGGCCCGGGCTTGGGAACACAGCAGACACCTGCCGCCCATAGGAATTCTCAAACCACGGAGAAACGTGAGAAGTGAAAGTCAACCAATCGGATCAAGTTGAGTTTATTCCTGCAGGTTTCCAAAGTTTAGGCGAGAGTTTTCTTTTGGCATGTAAATGCATGACTTGGAAACGAATCGAACTAGTTATAATGAAATTTAGCTGTGGGCACGATGTCGGAAAGCAAACTGGCGGTGCTGTGCGCAGGTCGAACGCTCCAAAGCTGGAATGAGCACTGTTTGCAGTTGCTCCAAAATTTTTTTTTTGCGAGCGATTAAACTGACAACTCACCACGTTGAATGATCGAAAACAGCATTGTTAAACTAAAGCATGCTATGAAAACAATAGGTCGTCGCGCGGCATAACATGTGTCATGACAAACTTCAGACCTTGCGAGGTAATTATCATTCCTGCTGCCGTGCCTGCCGGCAAAAGTACATTAGCGAGAACAATTCTGCTGCTTAAAGCATTAGTAACCCTAATGCTGGGGCAGAAAACTATAAACGAACAAAACCGAATGAAGCTTAAGTACATCACTATAATTTATTAAAGTACCTGCCTAAATAAAATATACTCCGCGTTTTGCAACGCCAGCAAGATGTTTAAAATAAATAAAAAGGAAGCAATGGTCTGCTCGCCGGGAAGAAAGAAGTCCCGAGTAAAGTGTTTCCAATAAACCGGCATAGTATCACCTTTTCACAATGCAGAAGTTTCTTATCGAAGTCGCTCTCCGATGGCGGCGTCGTCTGCTTCTTTGGTGAGACGACGAAATTAAACCGATGATATATCGGCTTGGTTTCCCGTTTGCGACGAAGCATTCGCAACTTTAAGCGTTCTCCTTATCTCCCTTCCTATTCTTCGCCACTTTGACACAGTCGATCCTACAGAAATCCACACGGACGCTAGTGCAGTCAGCCTCGGCGCTATTCTTGCTCAACACAAGTCAGACTTCGACAAGTACGTCGTATCTGGAGCCCTTACCTTATCCTCACCAAGGCGGAAGCAGACTGTTATGTTACGGAAAAAGAAAGCGTCGCCATCGTTCTGGGAATAAAAAAAATAAAAAAAAAAAACCGGACAAGATTGCACTCGGTCGTGCAAAGCTTAAGCACAACGATACTGTCGATCCTCAAGTCGTCCAGTGTCGATCCTCAATCCTCCAGTGTGACTACTTGCTGCTACTGCTAGGTATTAACTTGGTTGATGCGAGGTCTTAACTTGTTTTAACTTAACTACGCATTAGGAAGGTATTCTCGAGCGATAATTTTCGGAGGTACCTTCCCTTTCGCGACATTTCGCGTCACTAGCGCTGGACGCGTCGGCGCCTACGAGCGACAGCGTTCCTGGCATGCCACAAACGCAGGCAGGCTAACCAAGGTTGGCACAGTGCCGAGAATGCTGTTCCTTGCCGACGCCGAACGCGTTGGCGATGTTTCGCGTGACTAGCGCTAGACGCGTCGGCGCCTACGAGCGACAGCGTTCCTGGTATGCCACAAATGCAGGCAGGCTAACCAGGGTCGGCACAGTGCCAAGAACGCTGTTGCTTGCCGACGCCGTACGCGTTAGCGACATTTCGCGTGACTAGAGCTGTACGCGTCGGCGGCTACGAGCGACAGCGTTCCTGGCATGCCACAAACGCAGGCAGGCTAACCAAGCTAGGTTGGCACAGTGCCAAGAACGCTGTTGCTTGGCGACGCTGAACGCGTTGGAGGCTAGCCGCTCGATATCAATCGGCCAGCTTCGCTGTGTCTTGAGCTTTGCGCGGCCTAGTGCAAGCTTTCGTCCTTTTTTTCTCCTGCTCAGCGCGCCGCGTAGAGAAGAGAGGCGGGGGTCTGGAAGGGAGGGAGCTGGCGAGGAGAAGATCGCGTGCGCATGCGCCGCGCCGCCCTCCTGGTTGCCATGGCTACGGCGCGGCAGTTTCTTGATACGAACCACATATTACGGCCGGCTTAAACAGCTTCGCGGTTAAAAAAATTTTACCTTACATCTACGGCCGACCATTTAACGTCCTGATCAACATGTCGTCTGCCGGTTGTCTTCCATCAACGATCGATCTGGTCGCCTCGCCAGAAACACTGTCACGACAGCAGCGCACCATCGTCAGATTCACCTGCAGTGGTGTGGCTTCGCATTCCCTCCTCCACTCCCGGACTTTCCACAAAACTGCTGTCTAAGTATGACTGTCCTTACTGGGTTCTATATATGTTAGACGTCCCCTGTGAACTACGTCATTGAAGCCTTCCAATCATGACCTACGGATCAATGGCGTCTTCGGCGTGAAGCGGTTCACGTCGAACGGCTGAAACCCCGCTACAACCCGCCAGTATCGCTTTTTCCCTAGGTCGCCAGGATGGCTCCTGTATCACCGGAGAGTGATTATAGTGAAATATATACGGGTGCCAGCAAAAAACGTCAAAAAATAAAAAAAAAGAAGCGGTCGTTGGTGCTCGTGCTGGCTCTGCTTGGTCGTTGACCGGGGGCTGCCTTCGTGCCTCTTTATTCGCGTCATAAATCGCGCCTAGAGTTAAGCTCGTGCTAGCACTTATTTAAATCGCAGAGAACTAAGCGACAAAGTCTCGCGAATTATCTTCATGGCGCGTGTTGCAAATGAAGTCGGATAGTAACGCCGGATATAAATAAAGTCGGATAGTAGTAAGGCACATACTTGCTGAGCAAGTCTCGTCGGACTGGTACTAGTTTTGAGAAATTTTTCTTGCCTCTGTCTTTATTCTCGAGCGCATTGTATTCGGCATGGCACAATAGGCAAAATTTTACATATTTACCTTTATATCTCGCCATTTGCCCATACGCACATTTGCCACAAAAGGCTCCATACCTAGGCCTCGACAGAATATTCGCCAATCAGCATGAGGTCAGAAGTTATATATGTTCTATGCAGCCAAGCGTAATTAGACACACGTCACAGAAAAGGCTCCAGACAAGATCACGCGAACCACTGCATACACTACGCAGAACCTTGTATTACAAGTAACATTTCCGGAGGCACGTATCTCAACGCACATATGTCACACAATAGACTTGCAGAGAAGAGGCTTTACGAGCCACTGCCAAGGCTTCAAATAAGTATATCTAAACTGACGCGCATAGCTTTGGTACGTGCAATACAAATCAATCGTATCATCGCACCTCATTCACAACGCTGAGGCAATTCAGCGCCGCCGAGATATGAGCGGGCACAGGCGTGTTCCCAGACATGCAGGCCAACAGCGATGACGACATCCCGGCATTATTTCTTGCGATGATGTTCCAGCCGCTGAACAGCACCAAATTCACGTAGCGCGACGATTTGTAAATTCCCAGAATCTCGCGCAGTGCGAAGCCCGTGCTGTTGTAGAGAAGCACTTCCTCGTTCCTTTTGAACTGGACGTGTGCTTCGGCAGATGCTTGTTGATGACGTTCAGCAAGGCGTCGGGCGCCACGTGCTGTCTGACGTCGTAAGCCAGTGCTTCGATGGTGGTGTGGACGCGGGTCTGATCATTGGAGACAATGACGACGAGGAGGGCCAGGTCGGCGTACACGGTGTGAATAATCTCGCCGAATCGTAACGCAGAATCGCGCCCAATCGACGGCGCCACCGACGGTATGCAAGCGGCTACCTTTGCCGGTTCGTAGTCGGCCTTCTCTTCGCTCAAGGCCAAGTCCAGGGAAAATCCGTAGCGCCTGTCCGTCCGCAAATATGGCTGCAAGCTGAGGTGAAACGGCGTCTCCAGGTCGTAGTCTAGCGACAGGCCCAGCAGGTACTCCAACACGTCGAAGTTGTCCGGAAGCTCCGAGGCCGGCCAGGTGACGTTGAACTGATTGAACACGTCGAAGAGGACCTGTGCGTAAAAAGAAAATTGAATTGCGCTGTTTTATGTGCGGATGACCTGCAGGGAACTATGAGGGACACCGTAGTAGAGGGCCCTGGAGTAAGTTTTTACCACCTGGCGTTTCTTTTACGTGCACCAAAAGCAGGCTGCAAGAGCAGTTTTGCATTCCGCCTCTATCGGAATGCGGCAGCGGGGGCCGTCAATCGAACCTTCGACCTCGTTGTTAGTAGTGCGACTCCATAGCCACTGAGTTAGCGCGGCAGAGAGGGAGAAACAAAATGTAGGGAGCTTGAAACCGGAATTTCTAGATAGTGGTGTATGGACTGTGCATGTTTGAATCGTGAAATTTCGCGTGATGCGGTCCCCCTTCCCCCCTCCCCCCCCACACACACATACACATATTATTCAAATGAGGCGCAGAATTTGAAAAAAAGGGAGGCCCAACTTCGCCTGCAACCTTTCATCGTATCGTATATCCCATAGCGAAATAGACAGCTTATTATCGAAACCGACATAGTGTATACTAATTGGAGAAAAAAATAGGACTAGAAATTAAAAAAAATAGGACTATTCAATTTCTCAGCCGAAGTAGGCCACTGCAGATTTCAGCTTCGAACTCCGTTGTAACATTGCAGTCGATTCAGCCATCACTCGTGACGGTGGCATGCACGGCTGTCACACACCTTCTGATGCATAAAGTGACATTTAGCCACGAGAAACTTGCGCATGTGGAATGCGTTAGGGAGTCGTGAAATGCTTATAAAACCGATTTGACGCGTCCTAGCGTTGACGCACGAGCGAGAGAAGCATACATGCTAGCGTACGCTGCCTGAAGCAACGCCAATCCAAGACAAAGCCGTGTCGTCTGCCAATGACACGGCTCAAAAGTTGCCGATTTCTCTGCAACAGATTGGTGGCGCCATCTGTCACCGTGCGGCGAGTTTCTCCGTGTTTTAGCGTAGTGGTGATAGATGCCGCTGCCGTTCCGTTGCAGTGGCATTGTGAGCTGCGTGTGTGTGATCATGGGCTCGGCTTTAACATCCCTGAAATTCCATAACCGATCTCACGAAAACCGCAGAGAGAAGGTTGAACTTCGCTGCCGAGGAGAGTTGAAGTGCAGCGTAAGTCTGCAACATAACTTCCCGCGAAGGCGGCAAGCGGGTTTCAATTTAATTAAATTATGGGGTT